>NC_079343.1:10737500-10930000 GCF_029582105.1 Oenanthe melanoleuca | reverse complement strand
GAAGTTCTGTGAAGGAAGTAGACCAGGGGCTCCTTTCTTAATCTCTGATAGAAAACAGTCTGCAAGTGAAAATGCCCAAGGCTGTTGATAGGCCAGAAACTTGGCACAGCCCCATAGTGTTGGCAGTGAATTATCCACCTGCTCCAGGGACTGCCTGCATCCTCTAGCAGCACACTTAGCTGTGTCTAGGATATAATAAATTAAACACAAACAGTAGCATCTCTTAAAAGACAAAGAGTACCCATACTTAGTAAGCTCTAGGTTTGTTGAAAACAAAGATTATTATAGAGTCTGCCTTCATTAGATTACTTTTGTGTCACAGACAATTTATTTCAGGGATATAACAGGCAAAATAGAAGAAAAAAACGAAATTACACCTTGTGCCTGAGAAAAATCTATGAAAGCATATAATTAGTACATTCTATTTTTATAATGAGATCTGGTAGAATATGTGACTGGTAGAATATAAAACTGACATCTGGTACAAATCACAAAGATAGTTTTCTTTCTCCTGCTTTCTCACTTAACCTTTCAATTCTTTGTGGCATATTCCCAGCAGCATGCTCCCAATTCTGTCCTTGCTTTTCCACATTCCTAGGTAATTTACACCCACTGTTACCCCTCAAGCAGTGCCATGAGGCAGCTGAGGATGGACAGAGCAGTGGTGAGAGGGGTCCTTTCCTGCTCACTGCCAAGAGGAGAGGAGCAGTGAGAGCTCAGTCTGCTTCCGTCGAGGTGAGGAGGGTCTGGAGCTCCCTCCCAGTCTCTGGGAGCATTGAGCTGGGCACAGACAGGCTCCCTCAGCATTTGGAACGTTGTCTGTGAAAGGACATGGGCTGCACCACCCTTGGACATGTCAGATTTTCATAAGCAGAGGTCACAGAAGAAAAAAGTCCTTTGAAAATTAAACGAGAATCTGCTGCATTTGTTCTTCCATTGATCAACTAAGCAATGGATATTACCCTTCATTCCTTTGCTCACATTCATTCCAGGGGATTTCAGAGAAGATTACAGTGTATTGTAGTGCTGTTCAACCAGCTAAATCTCAGGGACAAGTTGGTTTAAAGCCTGGAGGAGGGTGAGGTGAGTAGGACCATGCATTTCAGAAGGATAAGGAGCAGCTGTTATTACAAAGGAAATGCTGCTATTCATCCCTGGGTATTTCACAGTGCTCACAGGTGTCATGGGCTCTCCTGCAGGGTTGTGAGGATGAGTCAAAGCCTAAACGAAGGGAATTTTGTCTGGCATAAAATATACATCACTTTCTGTTGTTTCAATTGTAACCTGCTCCTGAACAAAATCATGGGCTGTGTGATTATAAGAAAATTACTATTTAATGAAGATTTAGTGGAAACTGATTCCATTTAATCTCTGCTAGTTGCCCATAAGAGCAAGGGATTTTTCGTGGCTAACCAAGCTGCTTAAAACCTTCCTGTTTTGGCCATATCCTGCTTTTTTTGTAATGCCAGTGCACATCTATACCAACTGCACTGAATGAGTGGAGTTACTCCAGGTACTCATCACTGTAAGGGTAATTTGAGGCAGGATGACAGTAAATCACAGTGATTTCCTGGGAATCTGCTGCAGCATTCTAATGCCCTGTGCAGGCAACAATCAGCCCACATCATTTTATCAACAGGCAGGTGGAGTTCAATTGGCATAGATAAATGTAAAATTTGTTTGCAGAAGTGAAGTCACTGTGAAAGACAAGGGTAGTTGAAAGACTTTGTTACCTTATACTTGAGTTATCCCAAAAATTTTAGTAGAAAAAGGGAGGGTTACTTAAGACTACCCATTCTTCCATTAATCACCTTCCCTACCCCTTATGGACACATCAGACAGTGTCTTGTGAATGTGCTCTGCTGTTTTATTCTTTGCACTCTTATTGCAGAGTAAATGAAGTCCCCTAGTATCACATTCTGCCACTTCTGTACAAATAAACCTGAGGCATGGATGGAATTAGACCTCCAGGAGCACATTAAACTCTTGCTTATGCTGACAGAATACTTCTAATTGCACATTAATTCAATTTTTTGCTTTCAAGAGAGATGTATCATTTTCACAGAAAATCCGTATTCCAGGGTCTCATCACTCTACACTAATGGGAAGAACTGTCACATAAAGGGAAGGTTGTGTAAATGTTTCTGATAAATATTTTTCAGCTCTTTAAGTAACTTAGGAGATGAGTGGCTTACAAGTAAAAAATTGAAAGATAACACAAAGGTGAATAATGAGGAATGTAAAGCTAGTAGTGCCAGAACTGGGAGTGGACAATAGTTCCCAATTATTCAGGGGGTCAGGGGTAGGGAGGCAAAAAGGCTCATGAACCAACATTAGCAAGAGTCTTAGCACATAGAGCACATCTAAGTCCCCTTATGCCACCCTTATACCAGATTTGGTTCAAATAACACAGAAAACTATTTCATTTTTCCTTCCAGATATTGACTGAAGAATTTTTAACTCGTTAATTGTTTCTTATTAACTCAGAGCATTGATGGGTTATAACCTTTACAGTCATGTTTTCTTTGCAGAAAAAATGCAAATTTTTTACAGTACTGTTCTACCTTGTAAGTTCTATTTTGCATAAGTGATTACAGGGAGATGCCAGGCAGGGGACAAGTCCAGTTTTTGTATCAGTACAAAAAATATATTTATGTCTTCCTTGGTGGTCCATTCTTTGTTTCTACTTTCTTAGCACTATGTGCATCTTCCACTTGCTGAAGCCACTAAAAGCTCCCTAACTGGGGGACAGACTTCAAGCTGCTCTAGATACACACAGGTCTTTCCTCTTCCTACAAGGTTTAAAAAGAATTAAACAGTGAGTTGATTACAGTTCTGATATCCAAATGAGAAAGGATCACATTTGCAGGCAAGAAATGTGTAAATTATGTGCCTTTTGATATGATCAGCTCATAAGGACAGTCACAGGGATAGCACAGAATGCAGCACATGCTGTCACAGACAGCCCACTATCAGCCATCTGTTTGTGCTGATGTGCTTCATTCCTCTGGAAGATATGGGACAGGAAAGAGTTGTCACCCTGACTGTGATATTTCCAAATAGATTTATGAAAATTAGGCATTTAGAAGCAATAACAGTCATTTGGGTATGAAATATTCCTATGCCAAACTTCAGAGATATGTGAACAAATTTTACTGTTAAAGCCTTAGGGGTTTTTTATACAGATTTTAAGCCCATGTTGCTGTTCATCAGGATCTCTTTCTGTCAAAGATAAAAACAGGTTAGAACAAGATAATGAGAAGCTAAGATGCTTGTACAGGTGACAGTGCACACCATTTCTCAGATGCACTGGGGCAGAGAAGCTCCACTCCAGAGCAGAGATGATGTTACACTTCAAATTGCTCTGCCTGCAGGTCCATTAGGCCCTTAATCATTGTCAAAACTATCATCTCACATCTTCCTGAGAGTCAAAGTGGCTCAGCCCAGCAGAGAGCAGGTTCTGAGCAGGGCAGAGGGGTGCAGGGTGTCCAGCACCTCTGCCAGCAGGGACTGGCAAAGTTTCTCCTGGGCACCAGGGAAGCTGAGTTCAACCCATCCAGACAGGTGAGATACCAGGTCCTTTTATGGCACAGGTGGTGGAATTTTAGGGCAAGAATGGGATCACCAGGATAGATATTTTCCAAGGTTCCCTAAGGAGGTAGAGCAGACTTCCTAAGGATAATGAGTTGGGAGACAGAAGGAGGAGGGAGAATGACAGATTTTCTGCAGTCCCTGGTGTCTGGGGGTAGGTGACAACTAAGATCTGCATTAGGGAAAGTCTACCTGGAACAACACAAACTATTTGCTGTTTTCTCTGTCAAGCTGCTGCTGCTGTGTGTCAGCTCAGGCTTGGACACTGAAGAAAACTGATAATAGTTACCAGTGTAAAAGAAATAAAAGCTCATATACAACAGCAAGTGTTGGTTTAAAGTAATCAAGATAAAATGTCCTCTAGTAATTTAGAAATTCTGGAAAAGTCTACAAAGGAACAAAGAAAGGTCAGAAAATAGAGGAAGAAAATAAGCCATAACAAAGAGAAAAAGAAACAGAGTATAAGCCCAGGTAGAAAATAGTTTCCAACAACAACAGCTAGACCTTCTTCTAGAATTAAAAAAATACTGGTAGCAGTGATGAAACCAGTCTCTAAGTGGAATAAAAACCATGATCTGCTGTATTGACAAGAATAATAAAATTTTGGATATCCATAATGAAGGTTCAAATGCTGGCCACTTGGGCAGTACTTGGAACTACCAGTATTTTTTGGTTTTTCTCCCTTTTTTAGCTATTATATGAAGACCTATATAAGTAGAAAGTTTAATATCTATATTTTGCAAAGTCTCTGTTTCAGGAACCTTCAGATTCATTTATACCAAGAGATGTACAAAAGATTCCTCTGTGTTCTTCTAATGCACTGATCACATTTTAACACATCTGAGAAATGTTTGTTTGTTGTTTGAAATTTTTAGCTAGAAGATCTTCACATATTTATTTCAAAACTCTTGTTAAAATTGGCTGCCTCTGCTCTGATGTGTCCTTGCCTTGCCTTAACTGCCTGCAAACCTTCTCTGCTTCATAGATGCTTTTGTTGCCTTGGCATAGTCACATCCCAAATTTCCCCAGTTTTTTTTATATTTATAGCTCATACAGTTATTTTTCCTGTGTGAGGAGATCTTTTGTGAGGCAGCCTAAGCAGTCTCTACCAACTTGCCAAGAGAAGGTGTGGGTGTGTGTGCCATGCATGGGCTTTCACATCTGCCCTCCAGTTCAAACACACATTGGGGGTAAATTACAGCTCTGACATTCTGCCTTTCTTCCAACACTTTTAGGAAAACTATATAACCAAAAAGTTGTGTGGGAACAGAAGCTGTTTGATTCAATCCACTTCTCTGAGAGATCCAAGTTTTCTACATGCTGTAGTGACCTACCTTTTTCTGCATAATTATAATCTCAGCAAAAATAACCTTATTTCACTCTTAAAAACAACCTTGAACTCCAGAATATTTTTTTCTGACCTGTTTTATTTTTCTTAATTAGCAGCTGATGAAATCACCATGTAGTTCTATAATTATTTATCACCTGAGGGAGATCCCCCTTTATTCAATGAAGGTATTTTAGGGAACATCTGACCTTCCTGTATTTTCAGGTATTTTTTTATTTTCTTCACATTGTTCCTGATTCTCTTCTGTGCAGTATTACAAGGCACAGGATGAAGTGGCAAGGAGGAAGAAGGTTACTTGGCCAAAGGAAACCCTTTGGTTTAGCAAGTAGAAAGAAATATTCTTCTCCAAAGCTCTTTATTTTCATGTTGGTCAAATAGACAGGAGAAATACAGGAATAAACCAGTCTGTTTGCTGGTTATTTCTAATAACTAATTCTACATAATTGCATAAGAATTTTACTGCTGTTTGCACATATTTTCCTTCTGATGCTTGAGTGTATTTTCTTCAGCATAATGCACTTTCCTAAAATTCATCTGATACAGGTGTTGCTTCACTTTGGCTTATATCAAAACAAGGCATCTTTATGCTGCTCTGCTAGTTAAAGCTGACTAGCATCTCTTTATAAAATGCTGCCACATTATCCCTCTGCACATCAAGTTTGAACAGAAACAAAAGTAGCATACAAGATTTAACCTCAGTAACAGATTTTTCCTCAAAAAACTTGCATGAATTACTGGAAAATCTTTGCTGCAATGCTAAGTGCTTTCTATTTCATTTCTTTTTTTCCAAGCAAAATACATTGTGCTGTACTCACAAGCTGGGAAAACTAACAGGAAGAAAAAGATCTTATGAATAAATGAGATTTTGCTTAAGAATAACTGAAGATGTAAAAAGTAATCAATTTAGATGTAACTGGAAACATGACTGGATGCTTTCTATTGCAAAAGCCCTTCTGTCATGCAGGCCTTTAGTATTAGATCCCTATAAAGTGTGTAGAATGAAAGTGTTTGTGATGCTGAGGTGATCTCAGAAGATGAGGGGAGGGAAGTGGAATGCTTCAGTGAATGAGTCAGTGGTAGAACTGACACAGGCTGTTAATCCTTCTATCTGCTTCAAGAAAAACTACCACCCTAACTTGCAATATGTTGCATAAATAAATATTTCCTATTTTTCCTTTTTTGAAAGCTCTTGAGCCTGTCCAGTGTTATTGGCTCAAGGAAACACAGAAGAACTGGAAATAAAGAGAGATCTGTTAAATAGATTTCTAACATAGAAAGTGCTGGCTAATCCTTATAAGAACCAGCCAGGAAGGGAAGTGTTATTCCTGACTCCAAGCAGAAGGAGAGGCAGAGGTTACCAAGCTCACACAGCTGGGACAGGTGTCTGTGAGATACATACTGAGCACTCACTGAGGAGCCAACAAAAATCTCTCATTCCTGTCCCTGCACTCTTCCCATTATGGGTGGCAGATAAAGCAAATCTTTGCCATTAAATCTGTTCATTTATCAATCTCTGAAAACAGTTTTCTGCTGCATTTCCTTTGAGGACTCCCTTAATCCACCTCTGATACAAGTTTACAGAAATAAACCTTTGTTATTTTTTTTCCCCTTAAACTCTTTCATTTAGAAATCCTCTAAAACCTAAAAACAGTTTGAAATTTAGTATCAGACTCTCCCTCGCTGCTTATTAATGCACTGCAATCAACTCCTTTGTACAGAGCACAGAGAGCAGACAGCAGAGAGGGCAAGTCATGCCAGCAGGGCTCTTGAATTGCTCTCCAAGGAAAAGGAAGAAGAGTCGAGGCACTATAATTTTAATTATGGTTTTCTCCAGTGTTAAACTTTGCAATTTTGTTTTTAGGTCAAATAATTGGTTTGGCAGGAAGTAATGGAATAAACAGGGTAAAATCCTGTTCTGTTAAATTGCAGCTTATATAGAAAAACTGTCAGGTAAATTACTGTGTTTTGGATGCTTGAAAGGATTAAAAGTTAGTGCTAAAAAGAAACATCTCCAGAAAAATAAATAGCTCCAGTAGAGAATAATGCAAAATGAGAAATACAAGTAGGCATTCTCTGAGCTGCAGGGAAACAGGAGTTCTGGAAGGATTTAGATCAGAAACCACAGCAGTATAATGAGCATATGTCATGTTATGTCATGTTTTAAATGTTTTATATGTCATGTTTTAAAAAATCGTGGGGGGCACACTGAGCAGAAAAATTTTTCAGTGAGAATGAGTCACTTCATATTTGCTCCTGAAATAACTACATTAAGAATAGGATGCTTTTTTCTAGTTTTCTTCATACCTGAAACCTGTTAGTAGATTGGAGGGCAAACTGTAACCCTAACCAGCCTTAGTAAAGCCAACTTTTTTTGCCCTAAGATTAATATACTTAATAAAAAGGCAATTACTGACTATTGCTTGCATTTGACTAATAAATTTTCACTCCATGTCAAGACCTTTCTTGTTACTTTGCATCACTATCATGGTCAGAACCCATCATTCTAATAGAACCATTTTCCTTAGGTTTAGGACCTCTGAATTCACCACCCAATGCAGGCCACAGCACCAGTGGCACAAAAGATCATTTCCTGATTTATAATTCACTCAGCAAGACAGACCAGCAGCTGCAGTCTCTCTGTGCTTGGCTGGGACAAACATCAAAGAACCAAGTGGCTGCTTTGCTGTCAAGACACACCTACAAGCTTTTAGGCAAGAGAAACAAAGAATTATAACTGATGCCCTGGTCTAAGAAAGCCACAGTTGAAAAAGGACAGAAAATTTAGATAGATGTTGGTGATTACCAGTTTCTCTGCTGCCAGTTTTGTGTCCTTGCATCAACAGCACCTTCCACTAGAAATCATCTCACTGATTTTGTGGTGCTGCTAATCAGCATGACTGGAGAAAACAGATTTTAGTACTTAGTTACTTTTGTTGTAGTACATGAGCATTCACCCTCCTATTTGTGGTGCTCCACCATATGCCTCGAGACTGAAAGCATGACAACTGTTTTCACATCTTCATGTTATTTCAGTGCAACTGTTTAGAAAATCCTTTATACAGAACTTCAACTCCAAGCCTTGTTTCCAAATGAAAACTCTCAAACTGCAAGGATCACGCTCTTAATATCCAAAAGCTTAAAATATTCACAACTTTTTTAAAATTCTAAACTTTTAATTCTTAAAATATCAATTATTTTCCTGCAATCCAAGGCACGTTCTGGAATCCAATGCCAAGCTCAGCACATTTCCTCTGACAAGGATCATAAAAGTACTCAAAACAGTACTCAAAGCAACAGAACACAAAGATCTAAAATGTTGCTTAATTAGTTCGGGAGGCTTAGAGCTATTTTGTATCTGTTCAATATAACATTTCAACAAGAAAAAAAAAACATGCATACAATGGAGTTACTGGTGTTCTGGGAAATGCCTGAGTGGTGGCAAATAACTGAGATGCTCAAAGAATTATTTAGTGCACAGCCCCTTTGCTTTGTTGGCACCTTTTCCTGTTCCAAAATACTTGTGGTGGCTGCACTCTGGGGTGGGAAACAGGAGATGACCTGGACAACTGCAGCAGTTTCTTCCTGTGGCACAATATTCATTCTGTCCACAAGGTTTCCTATTGCTGAGCTCTTGCTACAGCTCCAGCCTGGTTATGAAGGGTTGCACCAAGAAGGAAAATACTTGGTGGTTTGAGACAAAATTGCTGCTGCCTGTGTGGTAGCTGCTGAGATTTGTGTCACCCATTTGAACCTCAGCCACAAAGCTGCACTTTTTATCAAGGATATTTGTGAATATGTAACTGCTCTGAGGACATATGGCAAATAAATAATTCAAAGTTATCTATCTTCCCTGCAGTTTTCTTACCCATCTACCACCTTTTAATGTTTTGTTGGCCTGGAAACAATATTGTTTATGGCACTTCTGGTATGAAAGTGTTTCTGACTGGCAGTAGACTATTTCCAGTGTGATACCTGGAAAACAAATTGGTTCTCACCAGAACCATCTGCTTTGCTCCCATCTGTTAGCCCAAAGAAGTTTTGGTTTGCATTTTGAGTGCCTAAATCTGTTCTACTGATTCCAAAATTGTTACAATGTGATTGAATTTGTTATTCCTTTTTCTCTCCTTTCCCCCCACCCTTTTTTTTCTTTTCAGCTCTATATCCATTTACAGTCCTAAGGAGAATCCGAACGCTTTTGATGCTGCTGCTTTCTTCCAGTCAGTCGGAAATTTTCTGGGGATCTTTGCTGGATCATTTGCTATGGGATCCTCTTATGCTGTTGTCACAGCTTTAATATCCTCTATGTTTTGTTTTCAGGGATAAATCTATATATGTTGGGAAAAAATGCAGTATCTGACAGCGACCGTCGTTAGTTTGAGCTTGAAGCTTTTCACTCTAGGCTCAAGTGTTTCTAAACAAACAGACAAATCATAAATTGACAAGAAATTGTCATTTGTCAGAATCTACAAATTCCTTTTTTTTGCATTTACCATCAGGCAGGACAGTGGCCTTTATCATCCTATTTGTAAATAATTGTATTTTAAGGAAAGTGTTTTGAAGTATTTTGAGGCTCAAACATGAACTTATTAAGAACAGCAACTTATTTATGAACTGCAGGCTAGCAGCAATTATACAAAAATACAAGGGAAACACTACACCGTGTCAGTGTGACCGACAAGCCCATCAGGTTAACTAAGCTAGAAATGAAAGGTCTGTCTGCTGCCCTGCATTTTTTCTTGTGTTTTACAGTTCCTATAAAATGGTACTGTAGAAAGATCAGTGATGTTGATCTTTCTTGCATTCACACAAATATAAACAAATGCCACTTCGTTTAGAAAATCAGAAAAAATTACTTCCTTTTCCTTTTTTCCGGGGAAAAAAATATCAAATGCAACCAAATAGGTATTAATTCAAACTCCACAACAGTACTCAAAATAGCTGACTTTTCAATCTGTTCTGGATTTCCCTCTTTGAGATAAGTTAGAATCTGTGCAGTTTTTCCCAAATTCAACATGTGTAGATGATATGGTGGGGGAGCTTTCTTTCTTTCATCTGTTCTCAGTCTGGGGGTAATTTTAGCTTACAAAACAGTTGGGTTTTCATTTTTCCTTAGTAATCTTTTAGCACTTGACAAAATTTACAAAGCTGTGTGAGTTTCCTATGTTGGAGACAGGTCTGTTTTTCCTCCTATCCTGGAGTGCCTTCTTATCAGCAGAAGCTGCTGGGCTTACAGGTAAGTGTTGCATTTAATTAAATAAAAGCAATTTCATAATATGCTTCTAGTGTGGGTAAAATTCATGGTTTATTTTAGGCATGACATCATATACAAAGCTTCTAAAAGCTTCTTGCTATATTGAAGATTATTTCATCTCTAAGAACTATTCTATAGTGACATTGAATAGTTCTTCCAAAGACATAACAGATCAGGCTCAAGTCCTCAGTCTTCCTTCCCTGCATTATCCCATCCCTATTAGTCCCTCTATCAATCCCCCTATTTTCTGGCCAGCTATGGGACCAAAGATAACAGCAAGTACAAGGAAGGAAATAGGCAGTGCCTTGTGATTACTGCTCCTCTGCACACACTCCATATCCTGGGCCTGTCTTGTTTTTCTCAATTATCAATAATTGAGACAATTATCAGTAGTAAACAAAGAACAGGGCCAAGGGCCAGTGGGTTGCATCCACCTTTGTACTTAGGGAAATAAAGTCTTCTTGTTCAGTGCACTTACAGGTACATCTTTGGCACAGCCATGTCCCAGGGACAGGTAGAAAGATGTGTGATCCAATTGTTTTTTCAATAATGCCAGGAAAGAAATTTTACAATCATAGTCAATTATGTACCCAGGGCCTCCATTAAAGTGCACACAGAAGTTTAGGCAAAATTTGTAAATGGATATAGTTTACCTCCACAGCAACCTATTGTTTGTTGTATTCAAAAGAACAAAGTTTCTATGACCTTGATTGTTTTAATGCTCTTGAGGTTGTCACCCCTGAAATCTAGTGCTCTAATTAATGTCAGGGAAAATCAGGAGAAGAAAAATGCTTAATGGAGTGGTAATGCAGACCATGCTGGCTTGTTTGCAAAATTGTTCCAAGCTTTTTGAAGGCAACAGTTATATTTTTACTGAGCTCCCTGGAGCCAGCATGTTACTTTTTAAATATCAGCCACACAATCAAACTATTTCTGAATGGGTATTAATATCTGCATCTTTGCATCACTAATTATACAACTTTGGATGCTGTTTACTGCCAAATTCTTCAAGGCCAATGAATAAAAACAGTGGTACATGAACTCAACAAAAGGGTGGTATTTCATTACATTAAGAAAATCAGATATCAGGTGGAATGAAAGTCCATTTGGTCTTTTAACTGCCCTGTACTGGTTTGGGCAAGGGTAGCATTATTTTCCTCACAGTAGCTGAAGTGGTAATTCAGGGATATTTCATGTGGCATGAGAAGCACTCACACAGAGCCAAGGGATTTTCTGCTGCTCACACCACCAGCTAAGGGGCTGAGGGTGCAGGAGAAGCTGTGAGGGGACACAGGCAGCACAGCTGATCCCAGCTGACCATCCCAGAGCTGGAGAAGCTGGAGGAGGGAAATTTCTCACTCTTCCCTTGTCATTCTCTCCCCCATCCCACCGAGGAGGAGGGAGAGAGGAGTGAGCAGCTGAGGCTCTGAGCTGCTGCCTTGGCTGGACTCAACAAGCTCTTAAAAAAGTGGCAGAAATAGCACAGAAAAGTGGGAGCACAGGAGGATGACTGCTGACCCCTTCCCTGCTGCTGGGGGTACTGATTTCCTCACCCAGTGGCTTCCAAGTAAGGACTGGTTTAAAATGTGTTCCTCACAGAGCACATGCTCTGTTTCAGATGCTATGCTTCAGCAACTGAACAATTGATTACACATTACACACAAAAAGCAGATTTGTAAAGGAAACACTAATATTTTTCAGAGCCTCAGGTGCTGCACCTAAGGTGATTTCCATTTCTCAGACATAGGAACAGACTATGTCCAGACAAAAATAATTGGCATATGTCTTTTTTGCATGCTGCAGACGTGATGATGGACAGCAGAGTCTCTCCTGGTAGTTACCCTGAAGAGTGTTTCACTGCTCTTTTCTGCTGTAATATATAAAATATCTGAAATAAAAGACTTAATTATTGAACACCACAGATGGTGGTGGTAGCCATGGTAAGGAATTTCAAATGGACAGAGGAAGAGAGTAGAGCCAAAGTAAAGTTTCCATTTAAGGGAAAAAATAGAAAATTGTTGGGAAATTTAACTAATTCTTATCAAAAAAGGAAATTATGGAGGAAAGATAATTACTTCATCAACACATATATTCCAATAAAAAGTATCAGGCATTTTTAGGTCTGTCACTAGCATTTTTTCATGGATATTTTTTCATGGGTTCTGAGTTTCACATGGAAATTGTTTAATTACCCTGTTGTGAGAAGGCAAAGTTTAATCTTGAAACTTTCATCAGTTAATGTCACATAATTTCTGTAAAAGGCTTTTGTCAGAAGCTATTATTAGAGAAAAAATCACGGAGCCTTTCTTGTGCCTTCAGAAGTTCAAAGCAGTGTTTTATAAATGCATTTACTTTATCAGTACTGCACTGACATTACCCTTTAGTTCTCTGGCTTAACCAGTTTTGATGTTGTTTTTGTCTTCTTTAAGTTTCCTCTGAAACAGTTCAAACTCCCATCCTTTGAAAATATTTTAAATGACAAGCTCAGCAGCAGAAATATTCTGTTGGTTAAGAAATTTTCACCAGACTTTGGTTCAGCTCTGATTTCTTGTACCCATGCTAAGGAAATTACAAAATGCAGCTGTGAGCAGTCCCCACAGGTGGGCACACACAAAGCACCTGTTGCAGGAGGCAGGGAGAGCCCAGGAAAAACTCAGTTATGCTTCAGGACACACTCAGCTCTTAATCCACACTCCATCAATTCCAGCCTTTTCCAGCTTTCTTGCTTTGCCCTTTGTCTGCCTCAGCCCATGAGGTTTTGGTTTTACAGTGCCTGTGCCTGTCCTTAAAAGCAGCTGTGAGAATCCAGCAATGGCACAGCTGCTCCACTGCATTCAGTGGACCACACTCCTAGTGCTGACATGCTTCCAAAATTAACTTGTCCCATCAGACATTTATGCCTACATTCATCTTCATTTTCCTTGGATACTGTGTTTCTCTGTTCATTCCTTCTAAATGAACTTCAGAGGATTAACACTAGACTAGTACTTCCCTGTAGCTATTAAGTAATGTAATTGAAAAATAATTTTATTCTTATAATGCTTTCCACAGCAGTCCTTCAATCATTCTGAGCTTTTTGAAGTGTAATATTGAAGTATTTAATAATTTAGAAATAATGGGTTATACTGGTTTTTTAGTGGGTAAAGTAGGTGGTAGGGCTCACTTGTTTAGCTTGCAGATTTCCAAAATAAAATTTAAATGGAGAGCAGTACAGGTCAATATTTCAGAAAATATTTCATTCCTCTGCCTCAAGATACCCCATGATATATAGCACACAATATATGGGCCTGACCCTGGTTGAAAAATGGATGTGATTGAACCAGCAAATCAAAATAAAAATCTAGGATGACTACACAATTATTGTTATACTGGGAACTGGAAATTATAAATTAATGTTATGGTTATTAATCTTATAGCTATATCATCAAGCTGTGACATATGCATGATAAATTGATTCTTGTACAGTAGAATCTAATTTGTACATTTTCTCATTTGCCCTGGAGTATATCATTCCTGGCTGCTGAGCAAAGCTGTAATAACAGAACACTAGAGTAAGGTCAGTGTTAATAGAGTTGTTTTCATTTGCAAACTTCATTACATAGTATTTACTAGTAGGCTATTAATAAAATCATAAATAATTTAAATTAAACACTTGTTGAAACAAATGAGGAAAGTACATCTTGCATTTATTAATTGTTTGTTATCTTGTTTTATAATTGAGAAAATTCTCTAAATTTTAAATGATCACTCAGTCTGAGAAAGGTTCCATGATGTACTTAGGCATTTAATGGTCACCTCAGTTAGACCTTCTCTATCTACAGCTGTTTGAAGTGACCAGATATTCAAAAGAGATTAATTTACCTGCAGAAATACACTCAAGCATATATATGGGACTTGACTTGCATGTATGTGTTCATTTGATGCATACTTCAAAGTCACACAGTGACTCGGTGTAAAGGCATCAAAACTGCAGCCAAGCTCCTCTGATTTTTGCACACTAAAGATCTGCATTATAAAGACAAAAAAGACAATAGACCTTGAAGGAAAAAATTGTTGGAGAGTGTCTTTTTTGTTCCTTTACTGGTTTTCAGAGCCCTTTGATTTCTGATCATTATAAAGCAAAAAAAGCTTGTGATAATAAATTACTGCTGCTTCCTCACCTTCAGCAATGCTTGTCTGAACATTTTGTGATGTTTCTGCCTTTGTGACACCTGCCTTCTTATCCAGGGGTTCACAGGAGAGCAGAGTCTACCTAGCAGGAAAGCTTTTTCCTCCTTTTCCTCCACAAATAAATAAGCAGCATGTTATGAATGAGGTACCCAGGATGAGTCCAAAGATCTGGTCTCTCACTGGAGCAATTTTGTGCTACCTTTGTATTTAGGACATAGCAAGAGTGAATGTCACCAGCTCCCATTTTCTTTAATACTGCTGACAAAGTGCATTTATCCTCGTGCTGTTCACTTCTCCTGTTTGTCCAGAATCTGTCATCTCCCTCATTGCTTTTTTAAAGTGCTGTGACCAGTTCTTGTGACACTCTCAGAAGGGAGCTACCAAAACATTTCTGTCTGCAGTTCTGAGCACTGTGAGCCCAAGGCAGTTTGGTGCCTGATGGGCTTTAATTCACTGAGCTGACATTATTCCATACAAGGAAGATATTCTGGGCTTTCAGTTCTAAGCTCTGTGGTTTTATTTTCTTTATTCATTAGTAATGTGCCATGCTGTGGTATGCAGAGTAGGCAGACTCCAATCAGTAAGGAGGGAGAAGAATTATTTGGCTTCCAAGCCAAAAGGACCACAACTCTTGTAAGCCCTAGTTCTGCCACTTCCAGGAGCACAGGATGAAATCTAAGCCTAATTAGGAAAACAACAGGTAAGAAGATGGCATTTGCCCTGCTGTGCACAGATGACAGCTGAGCTGGACTGCTGCAAATCCATTACTGGAGTCAGAGCTTGGCTCTGCCTAATTTAGGGCTGCTGTAGTAGAGCCTTCTAAAACAGTAAGAAAAAAAGAGAAATGTATATGTTTTTAGAGAAAAGCACATATTCTAGCAAGGCATTAAGCTGAGACCAAAATGTGGGCAGTGGAGTCTTATTGCTGGTGCAGAGGTTCAGGATAAACAGGGTAAGCACTTGTAGCATGTCCAGAATAAATGTCACCATAGGAGTTGCAATGTAAATTGAATCCAGCATTTGGGGTTACAGAAGTACAACACTGAAGCCCAGGTCTCACTTGAAGCAGCCAGGTGCAATACCAATGAACAGCCCCCAGAGAAGAGCCTAAAAAATCCCCTCAGCTCCACCTTTGGTTGCTTTCTGTCACTTCAACATACAATCAACCTCCGACAACTCAAGAGATAAAAGCTTCATGAACAAAGCATGAGCTTTGGTTCTGCATTGCTGCAGGTCTGGTGTAAGAAGCCTTAAATCTTTTCTTTATCACCAAGAAAATGATTAGTCACACTTCATACCCCCAGTGAAACAGCCTGGCTGGGGTGTTGCTGTAGGGGTGTGTGGCCTGATGACAGCACACAAGGCACACACAATCTCATTTCCTGCACTCACACCTTCAGCCTGCATCCCACGGGATGCTGTGGGGATTCTGACATAAATATGACTCCAAAGTAAATAATTTAAATAATTTATCTCATACCCAATCCTCATGGTTCCTTTTTCCACTCATTTCACCACCTTTGATGAAAGACCAGTTCCTGCTGCTTTACTGTGAAATTTCAGTATATTGTGCATCTTTAGAGAGGCATCCCAGAAGCTCAGGAAACCTTTGAAGCTGGGATGAAAACTGGTCAGTTTGCTTACAGATCTTTTGAAATGAAGCTATATTTTTTATCTATTCCTTTGCTCTCCCAGAAGGTAGTGGTTTGGTGGTTTTCTTTTTCTAAATTCCATTTTTTACCACCAATAGACCTGACAGCTGGAGAAAAATGTCTGTTTTAGTCTCTCAAATTAGCAAATTCTCAGGTTTTAATTGTGGCCACTCACTTCCAAGTTTGCATTAAAATAACAGTGCACATGCTGCCCTTCTCTGAAATTGTTTGTTGCATGTTTGTGAAATGATGTAAAAATGATTATGTCTTTAATAAGGGCTATTTTCAGATTAGAACTTGTAAATTAACTAACTCCCACACTATAATTTTAAGGTTCACACTATCAGCAAAATACTATTAAATGTTCAAGTTCCTATATAGTTGCTACCTTTTTATATTACTAGCTTCAACAACCATTTTAACTACATGTATTTGTAAAAGCTAATGTAAGAATAAGTTCTCTAGCTGTATTAACAGCTAACAAGATGTCTCAATTTCTCTGTTACAAAAAAATCAAATAAAGGTAGGGCTTTGTTTCTAATAAAACCTCTTCAAAGAGGTTGATCTGTAGCTGAAAGCTTACCAATGATATAAGCATTTTTCTGCGAAGTGTCACATCTTTTATATTAAGAGAAAAATTTCATAATCTGTTAATAAACACAAGGAGCTGTGTTGCACTTAACAACTTATAACCTGTGTCAGCTCAAAACATTCCCTGCTTGCTTTAAGTTAGCATTTCTGCAATTGTAGTACTGTCCCAGGAATTGCTAATTTTGCCACTTAAGAAAGTAATGAGGGAGTGAGCTGTCTGAAACTGAGGCCAAGTGACAGGGCCACCTTGCTTTATCTGCCTCCCTGCATCTAATGGACACTTTCTGTTCGCAACTCCAGTATTGCCACATTTGCTTTAGCATTTCTCTGTGAAAGCAAGCCCACAAAAACCCTTCATTCTGTGCCAAACTCTGTTCATACAGTATTTTGCTACCAGCTAACCTCAAAATCCAGTTTTAACAGTGCTACAAAGAAATCCAGATTGCTTTTTCCTTGTAACTAAAGAGTTCTGTGTTTGCCTCTTTGGGTACTTCTCTTTCCTTTTCAGTTAACATGTAATTGGTCATTACTCTTAAGTAATCATTTTTATGGATATTCATTACAAGCCATTTTCTCCAAGCCTTTTAACAAACTCTTCATTGTGAGAGTCCAGGCTGGTACATATTAAGCTTTCATATGTAGCAATTTAAATATTCCACTGCATTCCCCCAGTCTTCCCTGGAAACAGGGTATCTGGTTTCCACACTTGCATAATTGCATGGTTCAGTTCATTTATTCTTATTGCAAAATCAGATTTAAGCTATTTTATTCTTCATGACACTCTCTCAGTTTTCTCACTACCCATAATTAACAGTTTCTTAGCAGTCAAAACCAGTTTATAATCACAGCTGAATTTAATAGTCAATTTTAAAAAAGCAAGACTTGACATCCTGATGATTAATAGAGAAGAAACTGCATCAGAAACTCTTATCTCTATTTCAGTTACTGAGCCTGGAGCTAGTGATACTTAGCAACATTACTGTTTGGCTGTATTTTTAACTGAAATGTCATTGTTTGAACACCCCAGTGCATATTATTAATGCCTTGAGAATTTTTAAACTCCACAGATCAGTTCTGCACAATCAAATACAGTTACTGAGAAAAAATAATTAGACACATTTATGAGAGCAATTAGACCTCACAAAAATATAAACTCTCTGGAATGTATTTAAGCAGTGACAATCTCACCACACCCCACATTATTTACCATGAAGAAAAGTCTTAGTGTAGCTAAATATCAAAACAGTCTTAAGAAAATAAATATAAAAAAATGAAGACACACTAAAAGGTCAGTGGAATTTCTCCTGGCTAAAGAGTCAGTGTTTCATGGAAGCAGTACAGGTAAATTTACAATATAAATTTACAATATAAAGAGAACCCAGAAGCAAGCAAAATGTTCACAATGGTTTGTGGGGGAAAACATGTTTCTTTCCTTGTTTTCTCTCTGATGACAATTGTTCCTTGTGCCAAATAAAATCAGAAGTATTTACTCCATACTTTTTTTCTTCCATCAAAGGCATATTAATGCAAGACCTCAGTTCTTCCCAGAAAAAAAGAGAGGGGCTTGCAACAAAATTGGCTTTTTGGCCAATATTTTCTTGGTTAACAATATAAGGAGAATCTAAAGAAAGACATGGTAAGGTAATGATTAATTTAACTGGTATGTGAGAATTCACAGATCCCACACACACAATCTTCCCCAAATGTAATAGTTTCAGCATTGTCTAAATTATTACTTTGATTTGTTTCCTTATCTGTGCTGTGGTTCAGGGCAGGTGGATATTTCACCTGCCTCAAGGGCCCTGTTGCTGCTGAAATTCCAACATTTAGAGATTTGGATAAGCCTGGTAAAGACCCTGTCGAGGCAGCAGTGCTGGAGGCAGCTGACACTGGTTCAGTTTGCTCCTTCCCAGGGCTCTGAAGCCTGGCCTGCTCCCACCAGTGCTTTGGAAGCACAGATGGTTTGTACTGGGGTTGCTGTGCTCCAGGTGCAGATCCTGCCCCTTGCTGAGCCCTTCTTGCTGCCCCCATAAAGCCAGGAGGGTCCCTGTCCCAGAGGAGATGGAGGGAGCTTTTTCCAGGACTGGAGGAGCAGACTGAGGTTCTTTTCACCATTCCACCTCATGCTCTTTGCTTCCAGTGGAACTGCCTTAATGTTTCCATTCATGCTTGTTTTACCCCATAAATGCCTAGAAAACTGTAGCACAATCACATCACAAGGATGAGCAGTGCCTAAACCTGGACAGGCATCTTTCTGCTCGCTTTGTTGCCTCAGACTCATCAGTATAATGCCAGTACACGTGAGCAGCCTGTGAGCTGAACATTCTCTAGCAATGTGCAGAGCAGCCCATGAGGAAGCAGAACTAAAAGGCTAATTAGGGCATGCTGAGCTCCTGCACAGGAGGCAGTGAGGAGAAGGCTGAAAGGCACAGGGACTGAAGCACTGAGGGGTGGGGGGTGGAAATGGTGTGTACAGGAGCCCCAGAGAGGGCAGGCACACAGCCCTGCCATGCTGGCTGGCTCTGGCTCAGCCCACCCCTGTGTGCAGGGCTCCAGGGAAGGATGAGCACCATGGACACGAGAAAGCCCTGAGCTGTTGTGTAAATAATTATCTGTGTAGACATGCCACGAGTTTAAGAAAAAAACAGAGCTTTCTTCCTCCATGGGCATTTATATATAGCCATGATAGGCACTATTTTTGGTTTTCTGTTTCCTCCCTTTGTGCATTCCTCCTGCATTCTCTGTGTCCAGACCTCACAATCTTATCAGCTGCTTTAACTACAATACTGCATTACAGTGATGTTACTCTGTGATTCCAGTGAGTTAGGACCAGGGCTGAGAAAGTTTGAAAAATATCCCTATAAAACAAATTTGTTATTATTATTCCTGACAATCCTGCTTCCCTGCCCCTCCACAAGTTGGGACTGTAACTGCTGCCACATGTCCTGCTTGTTCTGGGCAGCACAGCTCAAACCTGCCAGAGCATCCCTTGTAAACAATGTGCTGTTGTTCACCTTGACATTGTTACACACTGCTTGTGAAAAGCTACAATCAGGCACAGACTGAAATGATTTTACCCTGTTGCAGTCATTCGGTACCAAGTGGTCCAAACCATTTAAATGTCACAAAATTATTTTTTCCTTTCCTATACAGTGCTTGCCAAATTTTTTCAAATAGTCCAAATTCCTACATATTTCGATTATGTTAGTCCTACATTTACAATTACTATCACTTAGATTATGGTTGGATCATACCATGTATTAACTAAAGCAAATTTTCTACAGCCTTTGAATTTCCAAATACACAAGAGGGGAAAAGCTGTGAAAGCATGATTTCCTTAGAACATTTATCTCAAAATTTTTTTTTTATAAAAAGCTGTTAACAGACTAATTTTCTATGCAGCCTACTGCAAGTCTAAGCAAGAAAACAGAAGCAGCTAAATCTGTTTTTCCTTTGAATTTCAGGTATTGTTGCTGTCCTTTTCTGTGGAGTCACACAGGCCCATTACACCTACAACAATCTGTCACCAGATTCCAAAATGAGAACTAAACAGGTAGGACATGGAAATAACTGACATGGGGTGTTACACTGGTGTAAGGATTAGCAGTTACTGGAATACAGCTGGATGGGATTCCATTAATGCAAAGCATGAGGTTTATGTCTTCATCAGAGGAAAGACTGGAGATTTTGCCAGTCTTATAATAACCAATAACAATAACCAGGATAAGGAAAAAATATAAGAACATAAGAATCTGTTCTTCCCAAGAGACCTGAAATGTGAGACAGGTATGGAGATAACATCTTACACCCACTTCCATACAAAAATGCTTCAAAATTAAGGAAATCAAAGAGCTCCAGTATGTAAGAGAGGAGTGGTCTGAAAGACTGGATTTATGCAAAGGCATTGTATAAACTGTAGTCTGACCCTCAGATTTAAGCAATGGCATAATTTAATTTCTGTTTCATTAAATATTGTCATAATTAGGAAGACAGAGATTTTTTTCTTTCCATTGTATTATTTAGAATTTAGAAATGTGAAATTTGATCCTCTGGTTTTTGTTTGAACAAGTGACTAGCACAATTGTAATTATCTTTTGAATGTTGGGGCTATTCTCAGATATATGGCATTGCAGTGTTCAAAACTTCTCAGCACAAGTAATTTTAGACAACCCTGCCACTACCTAGATCCTGTAAGAAGTCATTTAAATGCAATTTTCTTCCCTTTTAACATTGACTCATATATTTCAAGAACCCCAGGTTGTAGGAAATCTATCTCCTAGAGCAAAATGGAAACTTATGGCCCAATACTATAATTTTCATGATGCAGTCTCATACCTTTTTCAGCAATTCCTTTCTTTTAAGCATTGGAAATCTTACGTAGAAAAATTCATCACTTCTTGCACATTTCAATTTAATCAAAAATCCAATTTTCTGTCAAAAACAGCTTGATAGAAAAAAAAATACTGGTCACAGTATCAGTTCAACTGTTAGAGTCTCGCAGATTTTAAATCACAAAAAAGTTTCTGGTCAGTACTCCCATAATAAAGTGTTAGCTATTGAACAGGATAAGCCTTTTCAATTGTATTTCTACTATAGCAGTAGAGGCTGATGCTTTCAGAAGGTATTCCACCAGAGAACTAACCTTTCTCTGATAACTGTATTGTAAGGGAGCGACATTGAAATCTACTATAGAATTGTTTCTGTTTTGCAGAAAGACTGAATTACATATGCCATTACTCCCCTTGCATATAACTTACAATTTGAATAGGTTTTTCAGGGATTCATCTGCATATTTTAGTGATGCATAGACTCAGAGAGAGACAGAAAAAGGCAAGGTTGTGATATTTTTAATTACCTGTGAAGCTTTTCAGCTGCAGAATTAACTAATATTTTGTTTAAATGCATCCTGTGTTTTTTCATGTTTACTCTGTTATTCCCTCCTATTCAACAAGTGCAAAACAAAATAATGAAAAAAACCCAAATTTTCCCTTGAACACACACAGAAAAGGGATTATGTGTTTCTCTATGGAGATATGAGTTTTATGCACACTTTCCTATTCTGTTTTTCTCTTCCCCATAAGCCCTTAATCCTCAGCCTCCTTTACGATACGGTTCAAACATTGTTGTTGAATTCCTTTGAATTCTTCTAATTTATTTTCTAATCCAAATATTACCCTTTCATATGCAGCTGTTTCAGTGAGACCTGCACTGCCTCTTTCTTTCTCTCCTCCCAAGAAATCTCTTCAAACAAATTTAATAAGCCACACACTTGGCATTCACATAATCATATATAACTTCTGTGCATCTTCAATGAATATTGTTGCTCAGACAGTTGGCTTTGCTCCC
Organism: Oenanthe melanoleuca; assembly: GCF_029582105.1. Lineage (NCBI taxonomy): Eukaryota > Metazoa > Chordata > Aves > Passeriformes > Muscicapidae > Oenanthe > Oenanthe melanoleuca. The sequence continues at coordinate 10,908,051 of NC_079343.1, read as the reverse complement.
AATCTAAGTCATTTTTATTACTCATTACTGGCCAAAATCAAGGGCTTTTCAGTTCTTTTATAGAATTATTCCAAAGCAGTCTCCTTCTTTTGTTACAATATGACAGATCTTTCAGAAAGGAGTGCTGAACTGTAATGAACACTGACAAAACAGTGAGTTAAGGCTGAAGCTGAAGCTAACAAAAACCATGGAAATTAGATTTAAAATTGTAAATCAGATTGCAAAATTGTGTTAGCTGGTTTTAAACATACTTTTTCTTTACTGCTTTGCATAATTTTCTTTACATTTTTTACTTGCTTTTAAAATTTTATAGCTTGATGGTAAAATGCAGTATACAGTGACAGAGAAGGTATTTCTGACCCTGGTGCCAAGTTCTGCATTTCCCACAATACATTATCCTTTGCTCTAAAAAAAAAAAAGTTTCTCTTCAGTCACTGATATAAAATGAGAATTTTTCTACATTTCTTAAATGAGTAATTTAAGAATATCTATTAAAAAGGCTTGCTAAAAGATGCCATGTAATTATTAGTCCCCATGTATCCTTTATTATTCCATCAGTCAGTGTTTAAGATTCCATGAAATAGAAATATTAGATTTCAAGCATCTGAAATTTACAGTATCTGAAACTACAATGCAACAGTAATCTTTTTACAAATGAATTATTTTAACACTCTTATAAGGAAAGTAAATAACAAAAATTTAGTGAAAATGGAGGCTTTAGATAGTTTTCATTCAATTATCCCAATTTTCATTAAGTATTTATAAACATTCTGTGTGTTTTTACTGTCATTTTTTTAACATGGCTGATATTTTAAGAAGTTTTAAGTCATCATCATTAACCTGACAACAGCCATCATGATTTTAACAGTGAGATTGACCCTGACCTCCATGGCAACAAGGTTAGGTCTAACAGAGTGCTCCTGAATTTCAGGCACTTAAAGTTTAATTTATCCAATGTATCTTTAGTGAAGGAGAAGATGAAACTGCAGGGATCTGATCGAAAGCTCTTTGATTCTGAGCAGCTTTCTCCAGAATTTTTTACAGCTGCTATCTCCTTTCACATTGTGCTGCAGCCAGAGAGTTGCTTCTAAACCCTGGGACATTACAGCTCAGATTTTACATTAGATGTACAGCTGGGCTGGGTTGGTTTGCTCAGTCAGAGGCTGGGCAGGGTGTTTGTTGTGAGATAAACACAAATCTCTGGTTTGTTAAAAGTGGGCAGAGTGGAAATCCGTACAGTAACTCTAGAAAAGAATTCATGGATAATATTGTGTTTTCTACAGGAAGATGACATTCCTCACTCTCTTTTTCTTTCTGCCCTCTATCACTTTCACTCAAATGCCAAGCTAAACCAGCACATTTTGTGGTGGAGTATTGACTAATGGCCATAAATATTATCCATCATACTTAGGAGTTGTATCTTTTCTGGTTATGTTCCTTTAACTCTGGGGAACGACTGCAACAGTGAGAGTGGGGCAGGGCAATACCTCTCCTTGGTTAAGTGTGCAAGGATATGGAAAATTCTTTTTGCAGACAAAATAGTGTCAGCAAGTTATAAATTCTGGAAAGGGAATTCTGAAATGCATCACCTATGGAAGAAGAACCAGGGAATTACAAGAAGACACAGGAAAGGATGTCCAGCCAGTAAGGGAATGTGTCACACACTGCCCTGCCTGTCTCCTTCAATCCCCAATCTAAGCCTTGTTCTCATGCTCACCTCCGAAGCAGGTGTGTCTGACTGTTGGTGAAGGTGGCTTTCTCAAACTCGGTGTCGGAGCTTTCTAATCACACGAGGAGTTAAAGAGTTACTCACCTGTTGTGCTGCCCTGATAGCCAAGCCATTAAGGGAACAAGCTGCCTTGGAGATAAGAGCTCCTGGCCTGATTGTTCAGCTGCACGGGCGTGCTGAGCGCACAAGATTCCAAGTTAAGATTTCAGTGGCCCTTCACCTCCAAGGTTTAACACAGGCAGGGGAATGAGGTAAAGACACGCCGAGAGAGCTCAGAGCTGCTTAACTTGTGAATGACTTTAGCCAGACATGCAGTCTCACTCGGAGTTTGAGCAGATCAGTTTGCCCTGGAGGAATGAAAGTTCAGACTGGTCTTGGGCTCGCTGATGGACATAGTACTGATTGCTTCAAATTTTAATCTCCTCACTATAAAGCAGACATCATTATCTCTGATTAATAAAAGTCATCACTTTGCAGGAAAGCAGCTAATATTTCCTGGAAATCCCTGGAAAATACATGAAGCTTTCAAAACATCCCTAGCTCATTAATGATGCAGCTATATGTCTTCCAACCAGGACACTGGCTAGGGATCAATCAGCTGACTGCTGGGTCAGAAATTAAGCTGCATTCCAAAGGCACTTTGGTGTAAAAGGATTGTGTTTGTCAGCATATCAATTTAATTCTAATTAATCACATTTATCAAAATTAGTTGAAAAGAAGTCATAAAACGTTTAATTTCTCAAAACCTTCAAATCAAATCATTATAGTCCCCTGACCCTAATAAGTTATAGTATAGTCTCAATATAGACCTAGAATAATAGAACCATTGAGATAGAAAAAGACTTTCAAGACCTCCAAGTCTAATCATCCACCGAATACCACCATGTCTCATCTACTCATCTTTGGAACACTTCCAGGGATGAAAATTCCACCACTTCCTGGGGAGCTGTTCCATCCATGATTAGGGAATCACTTCAGAAGCAAAGCAAAATATTGGAGTAAATGTAAAGTATGGCAATGGAGATGTCCAAATCAACTGAAAGAGGGGAAAAAAATCAATTAATCAAAGGAGTGTTGCCTGAATACCAACAGACAATGTTTACCAAAAAGAGTATTGCAGGACTAAAAGGCAGAGAGGTGACTGAAGTCACTGTATCCAAATGAAGCACCATCACTGGGATGTCCACATTCTACTGCTTTTCTGCTGGCCCATGTATCTTGTAACCCAGCTACAAGCAGACCTAGAGCCAGCTCTGCAACCACAAATCTCCTTTCTCCACATACATGATACTGTCTTATAGGATTCTCCCATCAGCTGCCTTTTGATGAGAAAATAAATAACACACTGTAAATTCTGCTTTAGTAGCAGAATGATTTCTCCTGAGTTTGTTGTTAAGAGCACATGCCAGGAGCTGCAGCTACTGCTGTTATTTTTCTGTGAGAGAAGGAGAGCAGCTGGGCAGAGATGATGCTGCACTACCAACACCCAAACTGCACCTGGCCCACTCCAGATATCCAGCACTCAGATTGGGGAGAAGCAGCCCTCTAAGAAGCAGCCCTCTAACTTCCAAGGGAGCTGCAGCACAAAACACAATGATTTGGTGCCTTTATCTCAAACCCTACACAGTCACACTGGACATGTGTGTGCCCTGGGGCTCTGGTTCTGCTGTTTGTATGAGTGTTTAAGACACCAAATAAAGAGAGCCAGGCTTGCCTCTGTATTACACAGCCTACATTAATTTATCTCTGGTTAATACCTACTATTTTCTGTTACCAAACATTGGACTGTTTACAGATAATGAGCTTATACTTCTAGGAAGAAAAGTACATGCACAAATGTCAGGTTTTAATGGCTCTTCTGATTCAGGCTCTTAATTTATAAAAAAATTAGAGTATTTCAAGGCTGAGGAAAACCTTAATTACAGCAAAATGTCCTAGACTCTTATGATTATTAGCAAAGCAGAACTACCACAAAACATAAGGATACACGAGGCTAATTCTCCTCCTTTTGAAATGAGCAGCCTAATTGACAGCTGTGATTTGTTCAGTAACTCTTATGGAAAAATGACCTTTAAGGCACTGCAAGAGGTCAGGTGTTTCTACACAAATGATTGGCAGAGAGAAAGGCTGGGAGAAAAGTTATCTCTCAGAAAGGTTACCACCAGTACCAGATTCTAATCAGTCTTTGCATCTGTTCTGTGCAGGAGGAATCTGTGTTCCCAGCACGCCACAATTGCAGTGTATACAGGAGAATTTCATACCAGAATGGAGGGTTTATTATCTTCCAAGGCATATAGCTGGCTGTCTGATATGAGATAACATATTTGATGGCTGGTCCTCTGAGAGTAAACTAGAAATTCTTTTTGACTAAGCATGGCATTCAGGTCTGGCACTCTTCAAAAATACACAAGAGATCTTTGCCTAAAGAATCCAGTGAAGTCCAAATTCTTGGTTAGCATTAAATAGGTTGCATGCATGAAGCACATTTTTCCATTTAAGTGGAGACTGAGCATAAAAGTTAGCTCTGATGGGCACTGTCTCATGGCTCCCTTTCGGCAGCTGAACAAAAAAAAAAATCCCTAATTGCCAACCCCCTTGAACTCCTGCAAGTTTAGACTCCAAAGTGATAAAGACTGAAGCTTCAAGCAGTGCTGCTCAGGAAAAAACACAGATGATCAACTAGCAGGGCTCAATAGAAAGGTCTGGAGTGAAGATGCTCCTTTGGGTAATGAGAGTCTGAAAATAAAATAGCATTTGGGAAGATTTAGTTTTACTGGAACAGCATTAGTATAGTTTTGCCCATGTTGTATCAAATTTTTCATAAATACTTCAGAGATTAGTAATATTAGGGGAAAACCTTGCTCTTGTTTTCTGGTATTTTGCCCAGATGGTTTTTTTCTTTTTTTTGAGAAAAAACCTATAGCAAAAACCTTCACTTTGCAGCTGTTGAAAACAATCAGGGAGAACATAGAAATGTCCCTGGTTTTTTTTGTTGGTTTTTTTTTTTTTTTTCTGAGAGAAGAAAATGATACATAAAAGGGTTGTAAGCACAATTTTAAAAAAGAATGATTCATGCAGTATTTATCTTATGGCTATTAGGATCAGATACCTGAAACTGTGGGTTAATATATTGGAAACAACACAAGCTAGAGTCTCCTGCCCTTCTAAAAGTCCAAAAGCTGAGATCTCTGGGCATTAGCTATCATCACAGCTCCAGCCTATGCACCCTGAACTGAAGCAGCCCCTATTCTTGTCTTGTGCTTTCCCTTCCAAGCCCCAGTTTTGCCTCCTGAGGCTCTGATGAGCTGCAGCAGTGTCAGAGGTGCTGGCTGAGCCCTGCTCCTGCCTGCAGAGCCAGAGCATCTCTGCAGAGCCCCTGGCTCTGTCACAAACAGCCCTCACTCAGCAATTGCCTGCTTGTCTCTAATTGAATATGCACCACATGCCTGGTGCTGGTAATAATTATTACCTTTAAATGGATTGCAATTGACAGGAAGTGTACAATGAATTCCAGTTCCCTGCACAGCTATTTTCTGTGTTTAGCAGAAAAAAGTGAAGGTTGGAAACATGCCAGGTGCATTGTTTGACCAGATGTACCATAAGATCTTATGGAACCCTGTAGAACAGTGTAATGCTATAAAGAAATCTAAAGCTGTTTACTGTATGGGTTTAGCAAGAAGAATCACAACAGCATAAGAAAATCATGATTTCTGCAGAAGGAATTATACTACCATGTCTTTCAATCTGAATTTCTTAACAAAATCCCTCATTATCTGACTGATGTTCCTGATTACTTAACCATCTAAAAGAATGTTAATCTGCAGTCTCTTTACACGTGACTCCCCTTAAATTTATGTGAAAATGCTGAAATTGTTTCCTCTCTTTCAGCTGTGAGCTACATGATGGATGGTAAACAGCTAGGAAATATTGCTATGAGTAAAGCAATAACTGCAGACTTTATAACTCTGGTGCACCAGTAATTACCTGCATCATTTATGGTTTATATAATAAATTAGCTGCTTTCCTATCCATAATACTGAAAATATTGGGTGCCCATATACAGAAACCTTGTTAGAATATTCAGTTCTATACTTCATTCTGTAGTTTCCATTTTCCCTCTTTTTGTACACTTGCATTAGTGATTCCTTAACTAAGAATGTGCAGATGTGCTCTGGCCTCATGAACTCCCATCAAGCATGTGCCCCTTTGTCCTCAGCATTTTATGAGGAATATCATATTCTAGTGTCTTACACACACACACAGAATAAAGAAAAGTACTTTGGACCTATGAAGAAGATAAATTATCTTGAAAAACAAAAAAAAAACCCAAATTCTTTCATTTTGCTTAAGCACAAAAACTGGAAAATAATACACTCAAATGTAATTCACACCCTGAAGTAACTCAGAACTGTAATGAAGCAGTATTTCTACAGAGAAGCTTATCTTGTTGAAAAATGATGTCATTTTTGATGCTGGTAGGCTAAGGAACATAATACCATATGCAAACTAGTTTCCAAATGGCTTCATTAAAGTTTTTACAATCTATTTAAACATTAAACATTTTCTTTAAATATTAATAAAGATCTTAGATTGTTAAGGTTGTAGTTTACTCTTTACATCCCAGTATCAGATGCCAGCAGTTAGCTGACACACAATTGGAATTATAACTGATAGGCCAAAATCTCATTGGCATATGGAGAAATGTGTAAGGAATTTCTGAAGTGAGGCTCGTGTGTAGCTTCTCTGGAACTGCCCTGACTCACAAATGAGGCTCTCATATGTCCTGCTCTGTCAGTGGGACCACACTGTGAGCTGCTGCAGAAGCCAGACACAGTTTGTAGAGCTCTGCAGGTGCTGCTGTGCTGCTGTCAGTGCTCTCAAAGAGGTTTGAAGAGCAACCTCTGAGATATTTCTGCCTACTTTGGGTAGTTAGCACTTATCCCTAGTTTTTAACTCTTCAACTATGCAAATATCCAGCCTTGTGCTCTACTTGTGTAAAGCATATCTAGTTTTGTGAAGAGAATTCTCTCTGTGTATGTAGCCTGTGAAATCAAGCCCATCCTAATTATTGCCACCCCCATAACAGCAACTGTGGAATGCATAAAGAGAAAAAGCAAAGCAGAATCAATCTAGTCCTGGGTGAGGAACATATTCTCACATCATCAACATGTAGTGCTGAGACAGAGCAGGGTGCACTTTAACATCCCATACTTAGAATAAATATGGCTAACTTTAGTTTGAAGTATAAGTTTTACAATCTCATGTTTTGTAAAAGCTGATAATTACAACAATTCCCTCAAACATAGTCAGTGAGAACTCCCTCATCTGAGAATTTGTGACAAGCATAAAAAATAAAGATAGGATTCGGCTTTTAAGTCTTCCTTAATTTTTCATTCAGGTATGAACTAATGAACAGCTAATTTAGTAGAACTTTACGTTATGAACCAAAGGCCTTTTACTTCAATGACATTTGGCTTATGCTATAAATGAGCAAGTTCTAAATATATATAATTATAACAGAGGTAAAACACACAGTCCCTTACTAAAAATATAGTTATGTCCCAATGGTAACGATTTTCTCTAGCTTGGAAACACTGACACTTCATGTTATTGTGTTAGATGATTTTAATACAAGATTTATCAATAAATTCTTCAGTTATGGAATAAATCTCTAGGGAAAACCTGTCTGTTTTTTATTTCTGTGCATAGTACATGATACTGCTAAATTGGAATGCAGTACAATTGTTCAGCACATAGGTTAAAATAGTTTTCAATGTTGAGGGTATTAGTAATAGGTTCCTTAATTAGAACCCTGTGTTCCTTGCATGAGTGTGTGTCACCAGGTCCATAATTGCTCTTCCCTTGAGGCCTGTGTTTGGAAACACAATTAAGATGCTATTTCTGGTGTGGTTGGAGAGGCTGCACTGGGATCCCTGCAGAGCAGGGAGAGTTCTGCTGCAGATGGGGACTGACCTCAGCCAAAGCATTCTGCTGCTCTGGGAACTTTGCTGCTTCTATACTTTATATTGTTTTAATCAGGAATGCTTTAGCCCTGCCCAGAGTGTCTTGGGGCAATGGGAGGCCTTAAGGAATCTGAGTTGTTGTGTGATTCCAAACTGCTGCTGACAGAGATCCATTCTTGCAGTCTGATGTTTCTCCTTTTTAACTTAGATGATTTTGCAAAAATGCTGATTCCTCACAATCCTCTTTCAAGGGTTATTATCTGCAAAGTTCCCTATCAGCTATGAGAACTGCACAAAAGCTTTGGTCAAAACTTTCAGAAGTATGTAGGTAACACTAGAATTCTCAGACAATAAGCTGCAAGAAGAAAATAAATACATGCAAATAAGGCATTATAATAGTCTAAAGCCCTTGCCAGCACCCTGTCTTTTTAGTGACTGCACAGCTGTGTTTCCATTACACAATTAATGGATTTCCTACCTTCCAAAGAGACATTTGTACCAAATGGTAGCACAGTGCAAGACATACTAAACAGCTAACTACAGCTCATCTCTTTCTCATGGTACAGTCTGTGCACATCATTAGGGGCTGAAAAAGCCTTTTGTCAAAAGTTTTGAGACTAAATGTCTAAATCATGACCAGGATTCAAATAAGTGCCCTATTTTTATATATATTTTGGTACCTATATACTTTCATTAACCTACAATAATGAATTGGGGTACAAGTTTGAGAAGCTTTTCCAAGTTTTGAGTTTTAATTCAGCCTCAGTCACACAAATTAAAGGAGGTATTGACCACTCTATGCTTCCAGAGAACCTGAGAAGTTTGGAGTGTTTGAAAATTCCAAGCAGACATTCAGCACCCAGAAGCCCACACTTGTGTAGTAATTAATATTTTTCTTGCAAAAGCATTTTTCTGAGGTGCCTGATGATCATGCCCCTAGTTCACCTAACTTCTGCTTTCCCACAGAATCTTACAGAAGGTGTTTTTAAGGTGCATTAGTATCTTTTCACTACAGATTCTTCATGTGCAATAGTCACCTGAGTTCTCAAATTTAAGTACAGTTGAAGATGTATCTTAGTGTAGCATTTTTTATTTCTGCTTGTTTTACTGTCTTTTTTTTTCCCTTTGGTGACACCAGTAAAACATAACAGTGAAACCACAAGTAATTTAGTAGACCTGAAAACACTGGAAATCTTTGCAATACCTTTTCCAACAGTTCAGCAGCTTCTATTCTGCTTCAGCTGGAGTCACATTATGTCTCATTTATCACATCTCCACAGAGCACTCCAGATTACAGCTTTAAGTGTAAAGGACTGTTAGATGAGAAAAGCCACATACTCTAATACTTAAGGAAAAAGTGTAACACACAGAACATAACTGCTATTCACTTTTCTCAGTCTTCTTGTTCAAATGAATCTCAATTCTTGAATAGTAGCCTACATCAGGAGGCAGGGAAGTTGTTTAAAGATGATTACAGAAATGAAACAAAAGAATTCCCCAAATTCCCACATGTAGACATATAAGAGCTCATCTGTGCACATCTATTCCCTGATTTCAGCTTGATAAGAATTCTTGCTTAATCCTGGACAGCACAGCCTGTTAATAGCTTCTTCATTTTCCATTACCATCATTGCCTGTATCAGGCAATGGAAGAGGCATCAATATTCCCAAAAATTTCCAAATTCAGCCTGAACACAGTTATTCCAGTACTACCACTATTTGCTGACCAGTCAAAAGTTCTTTATACCCCTTCAAACAATTTTCCAGCTGCACTCTATTACACTCCATCTGGAGCAGAACCCTTCCTTAATCCTTGCAGAAACCAGTCCTGCTAAAATAAACTGAGGAAGATTGAGCTGCAGGAATCCCTGAGCACATAATCTTGAGACAACAGAGCACTGGGGTGCTCCTTCCTTTGTGCCTGCAACATCTCAGCTCAGGAATTTAAGATAAATAAGCACTTTGAAAATGGTTGTTTCTAGTTTGTGAACCAAAGAAGAACTTGACTGACAAGCTGTAGGAGCAATAGCACCATCTCCTCTATTTTGGTGACAGCTTCCATTCAGGGGTCATGCTGGGGTTATTTTTAAGTACCATTTAAAGTCCTGTATTTTAGCAAAAGTTGGTTGTGCTACATGAAAAGGAGATATTGATATAAAAATGATCCATCCCTCTATTACAAACTGGGCCACTTTTGAAAAAACCAACTTTGCAGAAATCCCCTTTTCTAAGCAACTTAGCAACAGTAATGATCTAGAGCTGGATCCAAATTTGATTTGAAGCAATATTTAATTTAAATACCAAATGCTTATTGCCTGCCTAATTTTCAACATTTTTGGTTTGAACTTCTTTTTTAAGTGAAGACTTATTCAAGACTTCTGATAATTTTAACAGTAGGATTTGCCTTTATGTCCAAGGCCAACAGTTTTGCTTTGCTGTGGTCAGAAGTGTATTCTGTGCAGTAGTTTATCCAGCTTCTCCCAAGCTGAACTCTGGTGATGGTGAGTGGATTTTGCCAGAAAGAATAAGCCATACCATGGAAATGCAAATACTGCTGGCCTTTCCTTCCCCTTGGTACTACTGTTTTCTTTTATATCTTTTTCCTTTCCTAGTTTTCCTGAGGCCTTATGAATCCTTTAAACCTCCCAGATCTATAGGGAAATAGAAAGTTATTGTGTGTCTTCCACAAATCTGTTGGAGTGAAATTCATTTAATTCAGTAGCAAAGCCAACTGATAAAAAAGATCAGAATTTTTCTCCAGGACATTAAAGATCCTGTAAGAATTTCTCTATGCTAGTATGTTTGCAAGTTGAGTCAGATATGCTTGCATATCAGAATTAGCACCATAAACAAGTTAATATTTTATCATGAATTTGAGTTACTTTTGCTGATTCTTTCATCTAAGCACATTCAGAAATGATCAGTATATCACTATGCTGTGAGCATTCATTATAGCTGTATAAGATTCCAAGAGGTTCAAATCTAAACCTTTTCCCAATTTTGAGACTTCTAATTAGAAGAGAAATTAAATAAAGCAATTAGGCTGTAATAAAGGTTTCTATAATCTCAGGGAAATTATGGTAGTTTGAATTCTCACTGCATTTTAATTCAAAAGAGTTAAGGTAAAGCAATTTTCATCAATTATTAATTTATCAATATCCTTGACTTCATGGAATATTTTGATATCTATAATCTAATTAAATAGCCTTATTCAAAGATAATAAATTTTATAACCATCACTTCACATTGACTACTGCAGTTTTTAATATCTCTGCCACCTTTAGATCTCTCTTAAAAATATAATCAATTTTACATCCTAGCTTCCCAGCTGCTGTTGGCTGTGGAAACTCTCCCTGTTTTGATGCAAGAATATATCACTGTAGGGTGCATCCCCCAGACAGGTGATGTTTTCCATGTTTTTAGTGAAATCAGTGCAATTACAGAAGGCCTGCAGGTACCTTCAAGAGGGGGATGATATTCCTTCAGCAGATATTAAATCAAGTAAACAAATGCAATGTTGCCATCGATGATTAAAATTCACTAAACTTTGCTGGAAGGAATTTGAGGATGTAATTCACCTTCTACCCAATATCTCCATACTGATGTTATTCCCTGGAGAGGAAAGAATGCTGTTTGCCATTCTGCTTTTACCCAGCCCTGTCATACTAACTTTATTCCCTTGAGATGAGAAATATTCCTTAAAGTATCAGTATTTGAAAAATCTTATATTTCCCTTTTCCCCAGCCACAAGGGGACTGTGGCATAGATTATGTTCTCTTTTTGATGCTCCTTTAAGGAATTCTATTTTCATTGCAGATGAGATTGGTACTTAGTGTGTTCCATCTTCCAGGTGCACTAATTACTTACCTAGAAAATCTCTCTAACACTCAGTGAAAATACAAGTAGTTCTAGAAAATAAATTGACTTGCAAAAGCCATTCTGGCATAGCTTATTGCTCTAATTGGCTGGAACTTAACTGTGGGGCTGGGGGAAAGAAAGGTGAGGAAAAAAGATCGTGCTTTCCTTATCTCACTGAAAAGATAAAATGATACAGTTTTTATATAATTTAAATTTTTTCACTTGAGTTAAAATAAAACATTGCTGTAGGATAAACTCAGTGGTTACAGCAAGGCAATACAGATAGCCTGCATTGATTCCTTCCCCTGCCAGTGAGAACTGAACTGCAAGTGGCATTTTCCAGAACAATGTCCCAGCTTAAAATGGAATTTTTGCACCTCTCTCTTAGTACTTACAACAGCTGAGAGTAATAGAAAAGTATTTCATTAATTGTGTGTTTTTAAATACATAAATATTATGTCAATTTTAATATAAATCTTTTGTAATAACCACTACTTACAGAGGAAATTACCAAAGCAAAGCAAATACCATTTTCAGTAACTCACTAAGCTAAGCACCTAAACCAAGGGCCTGGATTAGTTCTGAACCAGTGTTCTTGTAATTAATACTCTACTCTGCAATGTGTTGACACTGGTGATTAATTACAGCTCTTACATTAAAAGTATAACCAGAGTTACAGACTTGGTGGAGAGTTAGAAATGCCACATTACAAATGAGGGGTTTTAGTTTTACAACAAAAAGATGTCTTATTGCTATGTGTATATTAAAATGGTTTTCTGGTAGCCCTGGGAAAAGTAATAGTGGTATATAAGCACTTTGTGACAATGTCATTTACAGTACAAGGAGGTTGGTTGTCTGTGTGGGTGACAAGGGAAGGGAATTTTTGGTTATGGAAAAATACTTCCAAACACTCGGTATCCAGGATTTACATCCTAATGTTTTCTTCCCACTAAAGTAATCCCACTTGCAAGTACATATATTCAAAAAACTAAGAATTTCTGAGTGGCATTTAATCCCATGGGCCACAGCATGGAGTGGTCATGGCCCCCCAGACAGGAGAGGATGTCACCCAGAAGCTCCTTGGGTGACCCAGGAATTTTTAAATTCCAGTTGAAAGCCTATTACTCTTATTTTTCTACTTCTCATCAGAAGATCTTGACATCTTCTCCTTAAAATAATGACAGAAACATGTGACTGAAAGGCATGAGAATTTGGGAAAATGCTCCTATGGAAGCTGTTTCTTAACATGGTTTTCAGAAGATCTCTTTAGAGCAAATTGTTTTGCTCTGAAGGGATTTGTGCTGCACAGCACTGACAGTTAAGTGCTAAATGGAATCTCTCCATGGGCTCTGTATTGCTGCTGAACAAAACACAGAAGCTGAACACTAAATTAAAACACTACACTTAAATACTCGAATAAAAGTAAAGTCAAGAGAACAGTGGGTAATTTTTGTATCAGCAAGTGTCATGTTCCAGAAAAAGGCATTCAGGTATCACCTCTTTTATGCCAAAAAACTAGTTCTGAAGCAGTTGTTTTATTTAATTTTTTCTAACACATGGTGAGAAATTTGAATAAGTTGCAGACAGTGAATAAATGTGTCATATGAGTGAGTGACAGACTTTTAGAAAAAGAGAGCAAACTATGTGGGGACACAGAAGATTCTGAATGAAGCTAATAAGCTACTTTTACCATTTTAAGGAGCTGAATCTTTGATAAGAGACCATATCATGGTTGTGCCTGGAATAGGAAGGAGTGGAGCCTGCTCTAAATTAGCTATTGAAATAGCACCTGGATTTTTTGCTACACAAAGGAAGAAAAGTAGTCTGGACTTAATCTTCCAGCAAGTAAGCCGTGCTCTGATAGTGAAAGAACAAAATATGGAGAAACTAGAGATAAGAGGGAAAAAACCAGCACAGTTCAGCAAAGACACACACATGAAAAAAAAAAAAAAAAAAAAAAAGCCACAAAAACTCAAAGGGGGGGAAAAATTGGATTATATTTTCTTTCACCAAAAAAAAAAAAATTTATATATATATATATATATATATATATATATATATATATATATATAAAAAAGGAAAAATGTTCATGTTGTTCATGTTGAGTGCAAACACCCAGACAAGAATGAAAGATTGTTTTTTCTTTAACAATCATTTACTGAAATCAGCCTGGAAGTTTGTAGTGGGAAGAAGGAGGATGCATGTAATGAGCAAAAGGAAGTGAATTTATGGGGAATTGAAAAAGATGCCCTAAACTGGATTTGCAAGAAATCCATAAAGATTGCATCTTGATGAGATTTCTGAGAGACTATGGGGGAGAAGTTTAAAATCAGCTATTCCATGAAAGCACTTCAGGCAAGAGTAAAACCTTGAATTCAGTAAGATTGCTAAGAAAAAGTACAGAGCAAAGGCAATGATGTAGGAAAAAAATCTCTTTTCCTGCAAAAAAAGTATATTAACAGAAGTTTTGAAGATACAAACAAGGAAATATAGTTTAAGAATTTCTGTTTCTAAAATGCTTTAATAATACATCTATTTTAAATTTTTTTGAGTCTTGAATTAGATTTTCTAAATGAAAAATGAAATATTCAGCTCTAAAACCTGTGCTTTTAGAGTAGTGTCCTTCCCTCAAAAGATTTTCATACATACACAGATATCTATTTTATAGAGATGTAGATCCTGTTGTGGCACTCCTGATAGATTTTTCTGTTGTTTCAAATAATGTATCAGATGATACTCCCACAAAGACATGGGATCATATTTGCTTCCCAGTGGAAATGCAAGAATTTATCATAATTTCTATGGATCACAAGATCCCATACTTTGAAGTTTTTGACAACTGCTTTCTCTCATCTAAATTTAATTCAAATAATTTAAGACTGCTAACCTGCAAATATTTTTTGTGTTTGTTTTCATGTTTTTCAGTATTGCAGCACAAAATGAGAGCTATGGAATGTGTGCTTGAGATAATTGATGGTGCTGCCATGGGGTCCAAAACATTCTCCCATATACTAATGGGTTTTATTCCATTTTGCCTCTCAAATTTGTTTTAATGATTGTGACAGCTCTCATTTTTCCTTTGTTGAATCTTAGTGACTGTTACTGGATTTTTATTTCTAGAAGCACAAACATATTACACAAAATACAGAATCCCACTGAGGATGAATAAAACATCTCCACAGTAACATTCTGGATAGTGATGTATGGGCTGGTTGCAGACAGACTGACAAACTTCAGTCCTAGCTCTGCATCAGGATTTGTTGGCATAGGATCCTGAGCTCAAAAGTGACTTCAGAAGTGAAATGCCCCTTTTTCTCTTTATGGTTATTTGTCAGCAATGATTGATTTTTTCCAAATGTGGTTAAATAGGAAAATTTATTTTGTCAGTTTTAATATAATCAATTGCAAATACAATCAAGAGCATCCCCTCAAGGCAAATGAATATTTTGGCTCTGCTTGTTTTTCACAGAAGAAATTCTACCCTACTCATGTATTTCAAGCTTGTTTTATAATACCTTTAAATGATATTATAAATAGAAATGAGTATTGGTATTGATGTCTATACAATAAGTGCAATAAGAGTTTCCATCTGCAGGATAATACTCATGGTAGTAAGAAAGACTGTGCTATATTTTAAAGGGACAGGTTCTTAAAAATCCATTTAGGAAATATTTTTCTCTCTGGCCTTAGTGTCCCCATACCCAGGACTGCACTATGCACAACCACCTGTGTAGCCAGGAGCCATTTCCCAGGCTCACCCCTGTAAACAAGAGTGAAGATGATTTCCCTTAGCTTTCTTGCAGGTTGCATTGAAGCTCATATAACTTATTTGCTGTTTATGTATTTTAGAAGTTGTCTATTTCAAACTTTCATATACAAATCAAGGAAAAACATGCAAGCAACTATGATTTTTAAAGCTAAAAGACACCTTGTTATACTGTATAGCAAATTAGGTGGGTTTAAAATCCTCCCTTGAAATAGCAGCAATTTCTGTTCCTTTCATCTAAACAGTTCTGTATTCCAAGGGAACTTGGGATAATCAGTAGTTTGTTGTAGACACAAGTTATAATTATGTTCTTTCTCTCTCATTTAAGTTGTTCGAGTTCATGAATTTTTTGGCTGAGAATGTCATCTTCTGCTACATGGGACTCGCACTATTTACATTTCAAAATCACATCTTCAATCCTCTTTTCATATTTGGTGCACTTGTATCCTTTACTTTAAAGAAGTACATATCTCTATATATGTGTATGTTTGTGTGTATATATATAAAGATTGTATGTTCCAGGTGAAAAAAGAATTCAACAAGCAAAGCAATCAGTTCCTTGAATACTAAAGATCAGTTTTTTGTCAGTTCAAAATGCAATCATCTATTACCCACGTCCTAGTAGCTGCCCCAATGCATGTAAGTGCATGTTCTTTGGACAGTTGCTGTTTTGGTCCTCTGCTACAGGCAAATAGCTTTAAACCAGCTGGGGAACTTTTGCCAATGGTTTACAAGTGGTGTGAGAAATTGGGATAAGTATTGGGACACGTCTGTGGGGACAGGTGCAGCACAAAACCTTTTCTCCTGTCTGGAGCCAGTGCAGATCCACAAACTGGAGAGCTGCATCCAGACAGATGTGTGCCACAAGCAGGACTTCCCCAGAAACACTTAAATTATATTAAGTCCTTACAAATCACGCAGTTCTGCTTTGCTCAAATCTTACCTTCTTTGATCTTGATATCTCTAGCATACATGGAATGACTTACACCATTGTCTGCCTAGGTGACTGGCAAGAAAATCTCTGTGTCTTTAATTCTTCCATGGTTTCTCAACAAACCTTGCTTGTACAGCAGTACAGATTCTTTTCACGCTGACTATTTATACAATGATATTTTTTTTTGGCTCAGAGCAGCAGCCCTCTGCTTATCACTTTTAAATGAGCTGTAATAGCTTTGAAAGTTGGGAGCATACTGTTTACGTGCAGTAATTTTTCTGCGTAATTTCTAAATGAATAATCAGGGCTGCACCAGAGCTCCCTTGGCTGCAGGCTGGGCTGGATGGCAGCGAGGAGCCAGGAGCTCCTGTGTGCCCAGCAGGGCAGCAGCACAGCCTGTCCTGACAGCCCCTGGATGGACAGGGCAGTGCTGCAGGGCAGGGTAGGGACCACATAAAAGGAGCTCAGAGTGCCTTTCTTTAAATCTGATAACGGCCTCATGTTTCTAATCAAGGCAACTTTTGGGATATATAATAAAGAACTGCATCAGAGGAATGTCCTCAGAGAAGGGGAAGAAAAAGCAAAAAGTGCTGGATGTAGACAATATGAACTGCCAGGAAATAAGGAAGTAATAATCAGGTCCAAAAGCACATTTATTCTCTGAAAATTGCTGCTCAAGGAGATAATGTTCTCTCTGCAATTGATGATGGGCATTTTCCTGAAGGGCTGAAGATGAAGCCACGTGTGACACAAATGTGATGAGTAGAAGAAGTAGAGTGATTGAAGTGAGGTATGATGAATATAAAACCAGCATGTCTGGGGAAGGCAGATCTCTGCCACTGCACAGGAAGCATTAGAACACAGCATGTAAAACATGAAAGAAGATAATATATTTGTTTAGATACACCTTAAAATAATTTTAGAGAAATATTTGGGTTAAGTTAATTATGGTAATTTGTCCGCTGTTTTCCTCAGCATCTTACATTTTAGGTGGCAGTTTTTGTAGCAAGAGCTTCCAACATATACCCACTTTCTTTCCTTTTGAATTTGGGTCGAAAACAAAAGATTCCCAGGAACTTTCAGCACATGATGATGTTTTCAGGTAAGAGCTATTTTGGGGATTTTTGGTATTTTTTCTGTTCACATTTAATAAATGACAAAAATGTCATCTATCACTAGAAAAAGCCACATCTGTCACAAAGAATTCGTTATCTTAAAACTCAAGGTCATCTCTCCAGAGCTACTGAAGCAAATGGATGCCTCCTGATTAAGCTTGCTGTGCTCCTAACCTATTTTAATTTAAGTTTTGGAAACTCACTCCCAGGAAGCCATTGTCTTTCAATCCATTGTCCCCCTCGTGTATTTGAGCTTGATATTTAATTTTATTTATTTTGTTAACCTTGTAGAATAATAAAAAAAAAATTAAAAATCCAGAAGAGGGAGCCATGTTCTGGTCTGATTTGCACATCATCCCCAGAACTGTTAAAGCTCACCTGGATTCCGTATTTTTTTTACTTGTACAAGCTAGAAATAATTCCTCTTGACTTTCTGATGCTAGTTAGGAGAAACTTATAAGCTAAGAATACCTGTTCAGTAAAAGACAGAAATGCAGATACCCTAATGCTATTGATGATATAATTTTCTAAAATTAGAAACTCAGCACCTTTTTTGCTTCATTTCCCTGCCTTTTATGCAAAAATTTATTCCACATTTGTATGGATAAAAGTTCTTGATTGACAGCCTTGATGTACAGAGATCCATTTAGGCAGATAACGAGTGAAATACAATGTGCTGCATTTCAAGCTTCCTCATCAGGACCACTCCACATCAGGGGGCCTCATTTGTGCCTCTGTAATTCCAACTCTCTAGAGAGCAACACAGCAGTTCATTTCTATACCCATTCAATCCTTCTGCTAAAAGCTGCCACGGAAAATGTCAGCTAATTCCAGCGAGGCAGGAGTGAGGGATGCTGGCACATCCAGCAGGAGCTGCCTTTCAGCCCCTCTGCTCCCTGCAATTGTTCCACAGGTAACTCGGATCTCCAGGTCCCTCTGGAAAGCCTAGCAGGTGGCCAACTACACAGCAGCATGAAGAATAGCTTAATATCATTTGGTATCTAGCTCCTGAGCTCCACTTTGGCTTTTGGTTTTCATCAGCTAAAGTACAGAATGGAAAACCTTCTGAAATCTCTCTTATTCTTTAACCTTTCTATCCTCGTTTCCTGCAGTCAAATTTCATTCTCCATGGAACAGCCTGCAGCCAGCAGCTGAACGTGAGAACTCATACACATTAGCTTTCCAGGACAATCTGGCAGCTGAGAACTGAATAGCATGCTTCTAAAATGTAAATGTTAAAATTCCCAGAAAAGTATTTTTTAACTGTTTTCAAAGGAAAAAACCCTCTATTTTGTGGAGAAAAATGTCTTCACGTTATAATAAAGTAATGGCATAATCTGCAGCTATAATAATAAAGACTGTCTCTCATGCTGTCAGCAGCTGCACACTTCACAGAACACAAGATACACAGATTTTCTGTGTAATTCTATTTTTTTAAGATGCACCAAGATTTGTACTTAGCTACCAATAACATTTTTTGTGCTGTAAACTGATCATACTGCATGTAGTGATAAACAGAGAGGACAATGGCTGCCAGAAGAGAGACTCATCACATTTCTGATGAGTAAACAAGGCATTGAATTTGAGTTTGAATGAAATTATCTACAAAGATCAGTAGCAACAGTCACAGAACAGTTTGGGCTGGAGGGGACCTTTAAAGGTTATCTAGTCCAACCCCCTGCAATGAGCAGGGACTAGATCAGGTTGCTCAGAGCCCCATCCCTGACCTCGAGTGTTTCCAGGGATGGGGCATCCACCACCTCTGTGTGTGTTTCACCACCTGCCTTTTTCTGGTACAGCATCAGGTTCTAGCTGATCACAGGGGGAAGTGGCTTCATTCACCACAGCATCACACATTCAGGTGTAGAAAACCATGAACTTGGGGTTCTGTATTATCATTACCAAATCCACCAAACATTTACTGCTTGTTTTGCTGCCACAATCACCAAAGTGATTGCTCAGAAAAATTGCTGAGAAAAGCAATTAAGGTCAGGCAAATACACTGTTGATTAGCATTTGATTGTACCTTACTCTGCAAAGAACTTTCCTGAAGTCATTAAGTGCTGCTTTTTGATGCATATTAATACATTGAGAAAAGGTGGAAGAGTTAGGTTTGGAGGTGGATTATGGAGCATTTTGATTTATAACATTCTTTATTTGCTTCTGCCACTCTTCTAACAATACTTTACAGAGGGTGGATTCACTTCTACTACTGTTTTTAATCATGATTCCTGATAACATTCCATTGTAAATGAAAATTTGATTAGTTCTTTATACAAGGACTAATTAAGCCTCAGCTTCTCAAATTAAGTTGAACATCAGCTAAAGTGAGCAGTCCAACAGTCTCTGCTCATGTGAAAAAGAAACATTTCAGAATCTTAGACTTTATAGCACCTTCCACTCTTCTCCCAACATCTTTATTTACTTTTTACTCTGTTTTCCTCTTCTCTACAATATATAAAAAGGCAGCAGAGAGGCTGGTGGGACACAGTGCTACAGGGGTGGTTGCTGTTAATATAAGGCACTTTACAGAATCAGTGGAGTCTGAAAGGGATGAACACAAATGCAGAATTAAACCAAAAACTGCCCGTGCACAGGCAGCTGTTGTGCAGGCATTTCCATCTACACACTCATACAGACAGGGAGGTGGGAAGTGGCAAGGTGAACTTGCCCAAGGGATGTAGATATGTGAAGAAAAGAAAGCAAGGAAGAAAAGAGCAGAAAACTACAGCTGAAACCAAAACACCAGAGCTACCCACAGAAAGTCTTCTTTCCTGGCAGATGCTTTTCACACCAATCGCAAACACTCCAGCCCTCCAGGGCTTGTTTTTCTTTGTTTGTTCGGGGTGTGGATAAAGGATGGCTAAGAGCCCTACATGGGTTCTGTCCTGGGGGCTCTGGAGCTTAACCCTGGGCTGCTCTGCTTTGAAGGCTCTGGCCCACTAAAAACTAGTGCTTAAAGATGAATCCCTAATGGCTGGCACAAAAAAAAATCTGTTAGGAAATCTGGGATTCAGCCCAAGGATGAATGGATTAACACAGATGTGGAGCTGCCATCAGTGCACCTCTGAAAGTTGAGGGCAGAGAATCTCTGCTAATTGTTCATCACAGCTGGTCCTTCTGCTGCCCCACTCCTTCCAGGTGTAGCTGAGGTACCAACATGCACTGCATCCAATCATTTCACTGGGCTCTGGTGGCATTTTTCCCTGAAGTTTTACAGAAAATTTAATATTCCTTAACTTCAGTCCGTTTCAGCATCTCAGCATTTTCTGAGGTTATTAAAATTCCCTTCCTTCATTTGTACTATTACCTGGAAAGTATTTTGATATTGAGGATTGAGATAGATAGATAGATAGATAGATAGATAGATAGATAGATAGATAGATAGATAGATAGATAGATAGATAGACAGATATAGAAATGATATAGGAAGTCACCCACTATTTTTCTGAAGAAACAGCCAGTCCACTGTGCAAGAAACAGAGACATACTAATTAATTTATATATATATATATACACCCCCTCTTACAAAAACAGATGTTCTAGATTTAAAATTAAATGTGTGATGCAATTGTGGGAAGCAGCATTGTTTTCTACTGGAATGTAGCTGTGCTAATTATCCTGATTACCACCATAACCATTGAAATAAAGACCATTTCAACATCGTTAATTCCCTTCTCAGATACATGTTTAAAATGAGATGATCTTCTTTCCCTGTGAGAAAATAGTAAAGCATCTGCATCCTCAGAGACATCTTTTACACAAAAGCAAAGCCAAGGACAAGCCCAGTGTCTGCCTGTGGGTTCTGAACCTGCTGCCATTGAGTATTTTCACAGAGTGCACTCCAGTCTGCTTCTTCCTTGCAGAAATGGCTTTGTGCTGTTCCCTGGATAAACTTCTATACCAAATAATTGGAAGCCCAGCTTCTATACCAAATAATTCACATTCTAGCTATGTCATAAAGAGCTTTGGAGTTCTAGGCCAAAAATAGTTGCATTTAGCAGTTAATTAAATGATTCTGCATATGTCATCAGTGCCTTACAAGAGGTTTGATTACTAGGTTTAATCTCTCAATACTTTGCAGAGTACTTTTTGGGCTCAGTGTGTATTGCATAGACACAATGACTTTGCTCTCTACACTTATTTTGTGAAATTTTTTTTTGAAAAAATGAAGTACATTTAAATAGGTAAATGAAAGGCATTGGAAAATATAAAGTATTATTTGTATTATGCATCCTGAGGGCTGCAGGCACTAGCAGGCTTTTTCCCTCTCAATTTTTAAACATGGCATTCTGTCAAGGCCTATTTATTTGCCTTATTACTACCTATGGGGCTTTTCTTTTAAAACTCATTTAGCTGTTTTCACCACCTTTGTAATTTCTTGTTTATTCAGTCTGTGGGTGTATAATTCTACAACTATTATAATGTTTCAAGAACGTTAATTTATTCTGCATCCCCTTTCAGATATTTCAAATTATCTTTGAAAAACTATTCATTTTTAAGTCACTTTTTTCTGACTAGTCTTAGAACAATAAATTATTTTAAAGGAATAGATTCTATATTTTCAAGGAAGAAATAAGTAGCATATTTGAGTACAGATTTTAATGTCAATCCTCTTTTTCACTTGCTGCTGACTTCATGAGTAGTCCCACTTAACACAGGGTGGGGGTTTTATGACTGGGGTGGACGGTCTCTGGACAGACTGTGGAGCTTTTTATTTTTTGTTTTTTAGGTTTGTAGTTTATTATAAGGGTGTGGGTGTAAGAGAGTGTAGAGCATGGAGAGTAAGAGAGGGGCATAAGAGAGCAATTTTTCGTTCACAATACAATAAGCATTTTTTTATTATGAATATTTTATTTTTTATTAACTAATTTAATACAATATAATATTTTTTTAGTATTTGCATGCAACTTATAGCAATTACTAAATTACTATGTTTTATGGCTTTTTTATTTGCAACTTTTATTTTTAGACTTTTTTTTGCTGTACTTGGAAGAGGATGTTTGTTGGTTTTTTGGTATTTGTGGCATTTGGCATTATTTAAACAAATGAAGAGGCTTTAAACTTTTACATGGCTGTTTTTAGCTTTTATGTTGAAAAACGCTAACATTTTTATTTTATTTATTGTTTTAGAACTACTTGCTAGGCACTCATAAGATTTTTCTATTTCCTTCTCAACAACACAGGATATAGATTTCTTTTTCAACCTGCACTAAGTTTAGATTACTACTTAATTTGCAATTATTCAAGACAAATAGTTCAGTGCGTATGAAGCAAAAGCGTGATTATTCTGTGAATAGGGGAGTATTGCAAATTTGCTGCAGTAAATCCCAGCCTTTCAGTCAGTGCTTTTCAAGCAGGGCTGTGATGTGAGGATGCCGAGCCCTGCAGTGGGTGTGATGTGGGTCTCTGTCGGTGCTGAGCTGCTCCTGTGGTGCTGCAGGTCTGCGCGGCGCGATCGCCTTCGCGCTGGCCATCCGCGACACGGGCGCACAGCCCCAGCAGATGATGTTCTCCACGGCCCTGCTGATCGTCTTCTTCACCGTCTGGGTCCTCGGGGGGGGCACCACCCCCATGCTCACCTGGCTGCAGATCAGGTCAGTGCAGAGCAGAACCCCGCAGTTCCACTCATCCCTGCGGTCAGTCACTACAGCCGCACTTCCCATGAGCTTTAACGCACATAGATAAATGAAAGGCATTGGACATATAGATAATGTTTGTATTATGCATCCTGAGGGCTGCAGGCACTAGCAGGCTTTTTCCCTCTCAATTTTTAAACATGGCATCCTGTCAAGACCTGTTTAGTTATGTGCCTGTTAGAGGCTCCAGACCACAAGGAACGGGTTCTTCCTAAGTTTGTTAAGCGTAGCTCAGACACGTCCTTGTTTCCTAGGAGTTTGTTTCACTACTTCTCCTTTTAAACACTGTGAATACATCTTAATAGTGTCCTCCTTGCTGCTGAAGAAAGAGCTATACAGGCAGATTTTGCCCTCATACCAAAACCTGCAGTTATCACACAAACATGTAATAAATTGTGTATTTCTGATTATAATGAGAATATGCTGGAAAAATCTTCCTCCACTGCTGCCTTATTGAGGCATTAATTTATTATGCATTGTTTTATATATTATTCTTCACTATATTATTTTTAAATTACTTCATAGTCACTTGTATTCACAGAGAGCGCTGAATGACAAGGGAGGTTAAATGACAAGAGAGAGGGCAATAGAAAACTGGAGCAAAAAGGATCTAATTTAAATGCAGTGTCCTTCCAAATGTGCTTTTTTGAAACTCAGCTTCTAATAATTAGTGTACTCATGCTGATTATTGATTCTGGTTACTTCCCAATCCATTCAGAACTCCCTTCTGTGATTTGTAAGATCACCACAGAAAACCTCAGTATTGAGATAGGCCTGCAATTCACAATTCCTTATCACTTATCCTATATATAGCATATGTTTTCCTTGTTTACAAAATGATGTCTGATTACAAGCCTTCATGTCAGACTTGCTATAAAATAGCAGCTGAAGATAACCAAATTGGGGCTTTTACAAAGAGCAGAGATAAAACTTGCAGACAAAATAAGGACTAGCATAAAAGTGTACTGGATAAACACAAAATGCAGGCATCCATGTACAGTGTGGAGGTTTTCTATCTCTGTGACAGTTTGATTCTTCTTCATGACATGTCTCATGTCCCACAATGTCAATCAAGGCCTTTACAGTTTGGATTCACTGGCACTATCAGTCATCTTCCTGAGATTTGCCACCTTTTCACTGTCAGTCAGCAAGAGTTTTTCCATGTGGCAGTGGAAATGTGGGTGAGAAAGAACTTTCTCATTAGATTGTGGGGAGAAAATCAGTCTGGGTTTCTGTAACAGGAGATAAGGAATAATGCTGAGATTACAGAAAGGGAAATAGGCTGTGAGCAGTCTGAGAGCTTGGGTCACCAGATCCCCTCATGGTTTAGCTCTCTAGGAAATTTTTACATGAAGATTGTCCCTAACAAGCAATTGAATTGGATTCAATGGCATTTCTCCTGCTGCTTAGTGCTACCCAGAGATGCAAAACCCCCCAAGACCACAAGTGAGGGGCTGTTAAAAACTCTCGTATTAACTTTTTACACTGTTCAATGCACGTGCTTCTTTCTCTAGCCTCTTGTACAATCGATTTCACCAAAGGCACTGAAAGTAGACAATCATTATTGATTTGAAATGCTTGTCTCTGAGGATTTCCTCTGAATCCCATCAGATCTGCTAGACATTTTTACCAATAAAATAAATTTGGTTTGTAATCAGGATATAGATTTTCTTGCTATAAAGCTATTAGGTTAATAATTTCCACTTAATTTCTTGACATTGGAACATACATCTTCATAAATTACGAGGAGGTCAAATTGAGATAAAATTTTAAATAGACATTTTTAATTACAAATGCATCTTGAGGCTCTGATTTCTGCTTCTAGTGAAGATATTTAATTGTCCTTTTATAATTTATTACACCTCAATGTGGACTTTTGTCCTTAGCTATCAGCATGTGTCTTTTCAGTCTTAAGTAATTTCTCTAATAATTGTATTTAAAGGAGGTGACAATTCATGGCCATTGATCTTGTATGGATTCTGGCAGATGAGTTTGCTGAGGAAAGTTATGGAGCTGTGGCAAATGACACCAACTTGCTTGGTGTAGCCCCCCAGCATGCTGGCACCTGTGCCTGAACAGCAACTCTGAGCTGCACCTATCCCTATGATTCTTTAGAAGAAAAAGACTGTTTTTGAAGCTAGTTTGGAGGGTACAGCTCACAAAGCCAAGGGAAACTGCATCACCAGTATGAAAATGATGTTATTGTCTCTGAAGAGATTTATTGGAATGGGTTTGGGTGTCATCAGTTACAGAAAAAAAGGGGTGAAGCCAAGGAAATGCTGCAGCCATGGCTATGAGCACAGAAGAGGTTGTCTCACAGCAGCCCTTCGTGATCAGCTGATATGAACACACCTCAGGCTCCTACCCAGGGCAGGTTGAAACTCATCTGTGTGATTCCCCAGTGCTCCAGGGAGCCAGATCTACCAGTACTGCTCAAATCCAAAGCACAGTGCTAGCTCAGTCAATCTAAACAACTAAAGTTATTCACCTCATCAAAATCAAGTGCTTACAGGAAATTAAAAATATGTGGATGGTCACAGTGTCTACACTGGCTTTCCCTACATAAACTACAAGTTGCTGTGTAGGTAAACCTATAGAGAGAATAGTCAGAAACAGCACAATCAAGAAAATAACAGTCCCAAGCAAAGTGTGCTTTTTTGCCAATTTTTCATCATAAAATGATTATCCTGCAGATAATGTATTTAATTGAACTGCAGGCATTCAGAGACTAATCGAGAGGAGTATATGATTTCTGAATATATTTGAATGGATTGAATCTTATTCACATGCACTGTTTTGTGTCCCCTCTCCCTCTGTGAAATAGGCTCCAGTTCCTATCAGCAGCTCAGGAAATGCAGCTCTAAACTCCTCAAGGTTCATCAACTCAGTCTTACCCTAGAGATAAATGCTTGAGTTTATATGGTACAGACCAACTTACCCACAGTTCAGATTTAAAGCATAAATAAATCTATAGCCCTTTCAGTTCAAGATACATTAAAATAACCTACATCAGAAAGAACTCACACCAATATATTTATCATTTGCTCTGCCATACTGCATTACAGTGTTAGAGCAGAAGACAGTACTCAGATCTGTACAGCCTTCTTGTTGTACATCATTGCCCACATATTATAACACGTTTCAATTATTTATTACACTCTCCATAATTTACATTGTGAAGTTCTCATAACAGTGACCAGGACTCTTGGTGTATAAGAGAATAGAACAATAACAATTTTGAAATAAGAGTAGGAATGAAACTTCTTCTGAAAAAAAATCAATATTTGTCTCCATAATATCTGGAATTCCCATAATTTTCCCCCTCTCCTCACACCAATAGCATCAGATCTACGCTTTTCTTTTTCAGTTAAAATTTAACATAATGTAAATATAATCTGTCACTCTATTTTTAGAGAAAAGATTAGCATATGTCCTCAGAGATAACTACCAGTTGATTTGTTCCAGGAATATGTATGGTTTATACATCACTTGTGAACTGTTGCTAAAACATAGAGTAAGATACACTATCAAAATTAACCATGTGCTACAGAAAAAGGCTCAGCTTCCATCTCCCATTAAGAAACGTCTTATTTATTTTGGCTGTCTCCTTTCTAAACACCTGAAACTGAGTTTCAGGGAGTGTTGAGTGTTGCCTTTCTGAAAATGAGGTCGTATTTAAAAGTTCCCAGTTGTCTGGTGCAGTAACTTAGCACTTCCCAGCACAGAGGCTCGTGCACAGTGTTTACAGCACTATCACTGCCATCTGAGAGCAGAACTGCCTGCACCACGTTCCTAAATAATGCATTGTCTTTTGACTTATCTGAGAGTTGTAACAGGAAAAAAAATTGCTTTTACTCCCCATGTGAAAGGTCTATAATCTTCAGTTCTTGGCAGACAATGAATAAACCTGGATCAGCATGTGAAAATAATTTCATAATACATCAACACCAAAACAGAGATAGCCATTTAAGTTTGCAGTCAAATTGAACTATTCAATAAATGTGCCTTCAGAGACATTGAGCATTACTTGCTAATGCTTTTGGATATATGATTCCCTTCATGCCCCATACTCTGATTAAAAATAGAGAGCTACATTTAACAGTAAATCTGCACTGAGAGCTTTGAGGATAAAGGATTCTCCTGACAGGCAGAGCAAAAATTCCAAGCTGTTAATAAAACATGTCCTATAAAAGCACTGTGCTAGGTATTAGGTCTTGTTTGTTTATCATCACCTTCTGTGTAAATGTTTGTCAAGGGATTTCCAGATTCTGTGCATCTCTTTGCAGTGGTTCTTCAGCTGATAGGAAGAATTTTATTCTGTATTCTGAATAAATACTAAGTGGCACTGGATAGTAACTTTTACTACTGTGCCTACCTGGCCACTGCTGTTGGTAAATGCATTTTAGAGAAGAACTGTCTGTGTGTCTAGATGGCCTTAAAATCACACCATTTCTAGTTCACCTGAAACTTCAGTCCCAAACATCCAGCTTTCTCTAGATCCTGAGGCTTGTCATACCCCATTCTTGAGGGATGACCAAGACTGACCTAACTCACATTCTCAGCAAAAACATCTCACTCAGCAGAAAAGTCAACATTTTGGATCTTTCCATATCCAATTTCAACATCAAAGGCTAAGGCAGTGCATATGTTTACCAGAATAGCTCATTAGGGATGTAGATGGGCAATGGGATGGAATGCTGTGCCTTAACTGTGTATGACTATGGCTGTCTACCACAAAAAAAAAAAAAAAACACACCCTGATTAGTAGAATAAGATTCTATGTTTATCTCAGCCATTTAAAAACTAGCTATAGATTGCTGAAAGACAGAACTTAATGACAGAGCAACCACAGTAACATGATCTTGGCCAGGATTATAGCACTACTGCTTCAGTAGCAAAAATATTCTTTTCATTATTCCCAGAGTCTAGAGTAGCACTGCCTGTGTTCTGCTGTGTTCAAAGGGGTGCTGCAGAAAGGGCCTGGACAGAATGGTCTCCTAACAGGTACCTGGGCAACGAGGCTGCAGTCAGCTGAGGAATTATCCTCTTGGTTAAGAGAAGCCTCATCAGAATTTGGTGCTGCATCACTGAGAGCTGCTGTGCTCGTGGAGAAGAGCATCAGACAGTACATCTGCTTCCAGCCATTCCTTATGAGCTAGAGTCAAACTAGAGTTTGATCTCTTAGTGCTTCTCATTTATTCCTAAATTAAGGAAACACATCTTGGCTTTCCTTTCTCCCTCACATGGGCACACAAGGATTAAGCTTCCTGAAACATGGCTGGTCCTTGACACTCTGAATGTACCAGCCAAGAGCGTGTGTACATGCCCTCAGATGATCCTTAATTCAATACTTAGAAATTATTATGAACCTTGTTAATTGCTTTGCTTGTATTCCTTTGAATAGATTTTCCTGTCACCATTTGTCAAGAAGAAGGAGAGTCAGTTTAGAAAAGGAAGTTTAGCTAAATGTCTTTTCCTGGCCTTGGCAGGTTCTCGCTCCTATAACCATATTCCTTTGGGTCATATTTCCTCTAGAGTCCTGGAAAACAGTTTAGTTGAAGTGAAGCATCTGTTTTTTACTGCTGAAAACAAAATCTTCAACTGTAATTTGTGAGCGACCACAACATAGAGATGAACAGTGCAATTAAAGGCAGGATATTTTCAAGCACAGTTATATTTCTGTGCACTTTGTACTGGTTATTGTTTTGCTTTGTGTTTAGAACAGTCATAATCAGCCTAACTGGTGTTCCCTCTCAGTAACAAATATAGTTACAATAAACAAAGTTTGACCTAGTTTGCAGGGTCATATTGCTCTTAAGCATGGTACAATATGTATTTAAATGACACTGCAACAAACACTCCTGTTGAGAGGTCAATCTCAGCCAAGTCACTTCAGCCTGAGGTTTTTTTCACCCAGACACACTTTCAAGAGAGATCACACTGTCTTTGTCTGGAAAAGCATTTAATCCTAAAAAACTCCTCTAGAATCCAGAAATAGCTGTAATTTAATGTAACAAGTCTAACCATAAATGCTGCAACTATTTTTAGTGCACTGTCCTTAGCTGGCCAAATATCTGCTCCTATGAACATCTTCAGGACAACCTTCTGCCTGGCATCTTTTACACTAAATAAAATTTGAATATTCCTGCATTACCACTAATGGCTTATACATGAGAAAACATGTTGCTGACCCCCAGGCTCTCCTCAGCATTAGGATATTACTGATCAACATGCAGACTCTCAGCTCACACAATCTACATTGCTGTTTAAAAAGTGTTTTTCACAATTGTGAAGAACACCTTGAAAATTATTCAAGTAAAACTAAGCTAACAAGGAAGCTCTCAGGTGTTCATGGACAGCCCACAACAAAGGCTCAGAGGAAATGCTGTCCCAGAGTTATTGAAGGAGCATTATCTTCAAGGCACATTGTTTTGCTGATGAGCTCCATCATTGTTCACACACAATATTTTGGGTACAAAGGGAAAACAGTAATTTGGGATTCACTTAGGAGACTGCATGGCTGCCAGTCCCTCTCTGTCTACCCAGTAACTCACCTACCCAGCAGGGTGGGGAACAGCTGGTCCAGAGGGAAAGTGGAAAAGGCAGACTTCAGCTATAGGACATAGAGCCACAATAAATAACTACCAACAATTTCAAGTTTAGCCAAGAGATCGTTGTCATTCAGCATTTGAATAATTTGCATGACAATGTATTGACTCACTTGATGTGGGTCACAGAGAGCAGAAGATCAGATCCTGGTTTATCATTTTGTTCCCCTTGATCCCTATAGTAGCACAGACTAAAATACTGGGTTGGAACCAAGTCAAGGATCTTTTTTGGATACAAAAATATTGCTAGATGTGATACTTTTTCCTTTGGTTGGTGGTTTTTGCCACCGGTTCTGGATTTGTGGGTACATAAGCATTTTATGTATATGTAGTAACTATAAGAAATAGCAGGTCTGGAGTTCCTGACTGAAATAATGTTAGAAAGGCATTCTGCTTCAAACCCAGAGTTCAACATCACACATGAAATTACCTTTGAGCAAAGAAAGCATTTCTTGGGTGACACCTACACTGAAAGGGTTAAGATGAAAGCTGCTTTTGTAATGGTAGCTAGAGCACGATTAGCCTGGGAAATGTTATAAATCAAGAAGCACTATAAAATTGGACATTAAATGTATTGGATGTTATTATAAAAAGAAGAAATTGGATAATTTCCTTTCATTTCTATCTGAAAATGAGAAATCATCCAGGTAATGAATGTCAGTGATCTCCTGAAATGCCTGTCATTTATTTGCAAGGTACTTCTCAGCACAGATAAGGTGTGCATTTGATCTCTCACAGTTATTCACCACAGCATTTTGCCTGAACGGCACTAAAAAAGATTTACAAACATTTCTGCTTGATAATGAAATAAAAGACTAAAATACAGAGGACTTTGGCTTTCTGACTGCAAATGTGAAGGCAGCCCAGGGCAGATGTTGAGTAGGAGATTTTGGATTGTAGCTGTGACTTGTGCATGACTTGTACATGACTCCAGCTATCAAATCTGTTGGTCTTTATTGGCCAGAGGGGTCTAATTTTGAGCACAGTTTCCTAACAGGGCAGACAGTTAAATCCCACCTCACACAGCTTGTATTTCTAGCTCCACATGGCTACTGAAAACAGAAAAAGAAAGGTATGAAAGATACACTTTTATTGCTAGAATATTTGATACAGGAGAGAAGGAAAATTACACAACAATAAAAGATTCATGCCTTTCAGTTTACTAGCAACAAATGGTAAGATGAACTTTCCTCAGATCGAAAACACTGAATAGTTCTGGAAAACTATAAATAAATCTATAATTTGGAATAGAATCCATCCAGCTGGATTTTTGTCAATTAAACTATTTAGTTTATCCTATTTAAAAATACTGTTGCTTTGATATGCCTGATTATGATAAAAAAAAAGGTTTCTTCTATCTAATGCAATAATTTTTTTCTCCCATTAAAACTTCTCTCCTTATCATACAAAAGGCAGCAGTCAACATGAGGAAGTTCTTCAAGTTAAAGAATCAAACAAACCTGTCTAAAAATAGTGCCAGAGAACATCCTAATTATTTGGAACTTTGGAATGAGACTGATGATTTATTGCTTTCTACCAAAATATCCCAAATTAATCTGGAGTTCTTACTGCTCTGTCAGAATTAAATTGGTGCAAGCATAAACCCAGTTTATTTCAAACATATGTCAGAACTGTGTCACTTGAAGATAAGAACAAGGTACAGAAACTGGTTTGAGCCTTTAAAAGTTTGATATAAATATGTAGTATCAAACTGGATTCTAGAAAAAATAAGGATCACATTTACTATGATGAATCTTATATTCCTGGTCTGTAAGTATTGACAAGATAGTGCTTAATTTTTTCTATTATTAGTCAGAAAATGTTGCTTTCTGCAAAATTAGTGCTCTCAAAACTCATTGAACTTTCATATTTTAAGAACTGATACTGATATGACAGTGAAACTGTCAGCTGGACTAAAAAGATAGAAGGGCATGGAAATAATGGTTTTCACATTTGTTAGTTTGCATAATTTCCATTCATCCTTCTGTTTTTCTTGACTAAGAATACTAGATTATCACCAAGAAAATATGAAATTAATGTTTCATTTAGAAGGGATAAAAGTTTTCAGCGTGACTTAAAATATCATTTCATTATGAAAAAACCCAAAATTTTTTCAAACTTTCTCAGGCTTCTTAAGCTTCCCGTGGTTTTCCTTGGTGCTATCAAATATTCCACAAAATGCAAAACCATTTCATTCCATTTTAAAACTCTACATGAACAAAAAACCCCAAAACATACCTTGTGTCTTCCAACAAGAATAAAGGTACTAACTGGGAGATTTGGGGTCTTACAGGCCCTAAGGGTCTTATGCAACATATGGACTGTGACATAAATATTCTAACTAAAAAATTGTGATCCTAAACAATAGAAACATTAGCGGGTACCTC
This sequence comes from Oenanthe melanoleuca, assembly GCF_029582105.1. Taxonomy (NCBI): domain Eukaryota; kingdom Metazoa; phylum Chordata; class Aves; order Passeriformes; family Muscicapidae; genus Oenanthe; species Oenanthe melanoleuca. The sequence goes on along the minus strand of NC_079343.1, from coordinate 10,876,052 downwards.
TGGGTTTGCAGAGGAACTTTGTGACTGAAGAGAACTGTGACTTCAGCTTTCATGAAACTCACAGTTCTGGTGAAACATTCCTCTGGAAATTCTGTGTTCTTTTTTAAAATGCAGAGTGGAAGGACAGGTCTGGCATGCTTGATAACAAGCCTATCAAATTGTCCCAGAATTAGTTGAATGTGTAAAGTTAATTAAAGCAGATATTAAGTAATCAAGGCTCTGTATGGCAATCTGGGCTTTTAGCTTTTAATAAACAGATAACTGCAGAGTAATGGACTTTTGTAGAGTGAGTTATCAGAAATAGCCCAACTGGCTGGTCAGTGCATCGTTGAGCTTTGAATGAGAAAATTACCTCTTATCTCAGCAAGAAGTACTTGATTTCAATGTCCTTAAAAGTATATTCTGTTTCTGCATTCTTCTTGAAATAGATACACCATTTTGTTATAGTGACAAATAATATATAAAGGAATCTTGAAAGCATACATTAAATTCTGGTTTTATAAATCCAAAATATTTTCTGTGCAAATAAATATACAGAAAAGATGTTTGTACAAAATTTTATATATAAAGTGCTGTTTATGTGAAACACCCAAACAGAAATCGTAATAAACCACAGCTTTGCTGTGCAATCTTACAAATAGACATGGTGTTGTATAGGGTGACCTTGGAACTACCCAGTTGTCTTTGCTGTTCACTTATTCACAAGCACTTGGCCTGGTCAGAAATCACAGAGTGGGTTCAGAGAGACTGCCTGCATCTTGATCTGAGTCTTATCAGTCCCTAAGCTTTTCTAATCTCCACCCCAAAGGGTCCCTACACAAGCCAAGGCAGCCTGTTTCCCATCTAGGCACAGCAGTAGCAGCCCTGCTCTCCCTCTTGCCTGCATGGGTTTGATGGTTTGCTTCCTCTGCCTCATTCAATTTCTTCCACACTTCTGGAAGAATTCTAGCTCAAACCTCACCATTTCTGCATGTGGATGCATATGCATCATGAGACAAGGAAAATAGAGAAGCTATTTTAGAGAAGCTATACACTAGAAAATAATTCTAGTTCACCAGAAAATGAGATCAAATTATTGTGTAAACTAATGGCTAATGTGTTCACTAAGGAGGTGTCAGCTTCTGTCCAAGCAAGCATTTCTGTTCCATTTAAAATGAGTGATCAACTAAAATACAATCATCTTCTGCAAAGTTCAGAATCCAGGTCTTCCAGTACCCTTTTCAGTAGTCTGCAGAAGAAAGACTGCTCCCATGTTTTCTGATCTAGTAACCCTTACATATACTACACTTGAATTTTAGTTCTCTTGTCTCAGCACAATTCCAAAAGGCAGTCTGCAGGCAATGTACTTTCTTATTTATGCTTAATGCAATACTAGGGAAAGAGACATTGAATTCTGTCAGAGCATTTACTTGTATTACCTTATGACTTTGAAATCTAAGTAATAATGGATGTGTGCCACTTTCCCACCATTTACATTGAAAATCAGCATTATAAATAAGCTCCCTAAATTACACTAAGCAAATGTTGATACAATTTATCACAAATATCTCAACTTGCACGTCCCAGAAAGGAGTAATGATACATTTTTAAAAGCAAAATTAATGTATCTTTCTTTGTTTCACAAAAGAAGGGAAGAAGGCTCTTCCCTTTCCAGATGTAGATGTGGCAAATGCTTTAGTTGTGGGCTTGGCAGTGCTGGGTTAATGGTTGAACTCGACAGTCTTAAAGATCTTTTCCAACCAAAATGATTCTGTGAATCTATGGGGAGTTTTAGGCATTAGACTTGCCTTGCAGCTCTGAAGTTTACTGGCTCTGCTCAGCAAGGTAGGAACCTGAAGCCAGTACCAAAATATCACATATTTTTGAAAACACTGACAGAAATATCACATTGCCTGAAGTCACTGGCCACAGACAAGTACTTAGAGCCCCAGGGAAGTTGAGTGGAGAAATGGGGACAGATCCTTAGCTGGTGCAGGCTGTCATAATGACATTCGTTTATTTTCTTGGCCTGTAGGCAGCAGTGTACAATGCTTTCAGAATGCCTGATCAAGGCAATTTCTCACTCTTTCTCACTTTGTCTCTTCTTAATCCCATGCAAGCTATTGCTTTCCTTTTTGTCACAGCTAGAATTCAGATGTTGGCTCATAATTGCTACACACAGCAGTTTATTCTTATTTTTACAAGAAGGCAACAGGAATGGAGCCCTTTTCTTAACTATGATGCAGCAAACACCTCCCAACACACTACAAAGCAACACAAGTAGCTTAAATAAAACTATGAAACTTTATAGCACACTCCCTATCTCATCCTCCCAGCACTCCTTTTCTCCTACACTCATTTTAAACTTCGACTGGGTGCTTCAGGATTACTGCTTAAGCTGTATGTGGCTGTAGAGAGAAGACAAAATAAAATTTAAGTAAAAAACCCCAAACACTAGAAACTTTGAAGAGTGCCTTCAAATGCACTTGTGACAAGAGAGACTTTATTTAATTAAAATGAAAGTGTCTTACCAATGTTTCCCAATTAGTAAGTACCATTCAACAAAAGGATGATTAACCCTCCTCCTGGTGCTCATGAAAAGCTTGCAAAGACTGGTGCAGGCAGCATTAAAAAAATCTCAAAACAGTACATGCTTATGAGAGACCCCCAGCAAACAAGGCAAAAATGCCAAAACAAAATTACCAAAAGAAAATTAGGAAATTTTTTACTTGAGATCAGCAGAAATAGAAGAATCAAGAGTTTTGCAGCCACAGTTGAGTTGCTGACGCAAAGGAAAAAGCCAGCATTGAAATCTGAAACCTTTACTTTGCCAGAATAAGAGTGCTGAAATGCAAAACAAATGCCTGGTATTTCCTCAATTCTCCTGAATACAATGCAACACAATACAAAAACGTGGATACAAGCTGAATTTCATCTCCCTTAGGGCACCCCACCTGAACTTCTGGATCATTTACATTCCATTTAAGCTCTTATTCTCCCCCCCAAAAATGAATTTTTCCCAAATCAAACATATTTAGAAATGTGAGTAAAAACAATTCAAGAAAAAAGTGAGTAAAAACAACTTAAAACAACCCCAGGCCTAGCATTATATTTAGTGCACTTTCTGAACTCCACAAAGGGCCTTTGCACACTGTGAGATGTGGCCATTTCCTGCAGTTCTTGATAAACACAGCAACTAACTGACAAGTGTCTGTCTTCTTTGGCGCTGTTGTACAAGTAAAAGTCATCTGCAAACTGAAAAGGAAACAAACCCCCAAACAACACTGTCCCAAAGCCACATCTGCTGCCATTCTGATTTAATCTTTGATTTTAAAAAAGAGTACAGCATATCTTATATACAGGAGAATGTGCCTTCAACCTGCTTTGTACAGCCTTGGGTCAATCAACCCACACCAGTCCTTGCTACAATTCCCTGTTGTTCTGAGTATTTCAGACAGAACTTAGGTGAACTCATTTCAAAGCAGGAGTTAAATATGATCTTAAACAGTGCAGCTGATTTACAAACCTCTTGTGAAAAGAGTGGCCTAAGTGGGCAGAAGGGTGGCAGCCTTTGTGGCAGCTCTCAGCAGCAAAGGCAGAGGCATTTCCTCAGCATGGTTTGGTTGTAACCTGCATTAAGCTTGACCATGTTTTCTCTTCCCTTACAATGGCTCTGTGCACAATTGCTCCCAGTACTGGCTTCATATGATAAATTTCAAATGTCAGTGCAAGAGATGAAGCACATGATATATTTTTCCCATGCTGTGAGCCCGGGGAACTTAGAGTTGGCCATCTCATTATTTAGACTAATGCCTCAGGAGGATTTAATGTTTTACTTTGGGTTAATCACATTAGCAATAATATAATGCATCTACCATGGCCTGGGCTTCTTTCCAACACTGTGCTGTTTATGTTCAAGGAAAATAAAGGGACAGACACCTAAAGTGATTCAGAGAAAGAGCATTTTACTGCTCTAAAAATCATTGACATAATTCACTGGAGGGAACTGTTATTTCTGAGCCAGAAATCAACTAATCTCATCTATAGGATTTTGTCAAAATACATCTGAGTGCAGTTTCTTTTCCTCATACAGATCTTCTGTAAAACCAGTTCTCCCTTTTCCTAGCTGACAAAGTTTATTAGTAGCCTAAGTAAGACACCAACAAAACAGCCTAATTCCTTAATTTTTTTTTGCTTTTAAAGCTCCAATCATCTCCATGGAGTTCATAAAAGTAGTGGTTAGGATATTTACTATGTGCAAAAATGATACTTTTTGTAATGCAGTGGTGTTTGTGTCTTTTTGCATTAACTGAAAATGTATTTTTAATAATGTTCCAGGAATTTTTTTTATTAATACATTTCCAATATTGTGTACAGAGCATTTAATCTATAGACTTCCTCACAGCATGGGGAGAGGCATGGTAATCATAATGAAATTCTTAAAGCACATGGAGGCTGATCAATATTGTGTTTTCTTCACTGCCTCTTATTGAAAGGATGATACACAGATGCATCTGTGTGTCTAAACCTCTCCATTTGCAACATCTTAAGTTAAAGCAAAATAAGCACCAGCTGTCACCAGTAGCTCCTTAAGACATGTAGGCTGGGGTCAGTCCCAGTAGGTGTTATTGAAAATACACAATCTTTGACTTAGAGCAATGGAAATCAAAATGTATCTCTTCCTCTTTTTTTTTATTCCCCCACAGTGATAAAGATTTTGAATGGGAGGCATCACAGCCACCACATGACAACCTTCCCACACTGCTGTGATTCAATATCTCAAAGCTCACCTTTGTCAGGATTAACTGGGCTGGCACTCAAAAGAATAAAGGTCATTGCCACCAAAAAAGGGACCCAATCCCATCCTTGCTTTGAAGTCAATGCTGCACCAATACTATAATATGTTATCTAGGGATTCTCTTATTCTGAGTCCCAGTTCTCATCTGAGATATAAAACTCAGTTGAAAACCAAATTCCAAAATGACACCTTGCTGAGAAAGTGATAATTGCCCTGTATATATCAGCTACTACCATGCACACTCCTCACATCTGAACTTCTCTTGCAGTTTTAAAAAATTATTCAAGTCACATTATTTTTCGTGTGCTATTATTTTTCTGTTTCTCTGATTGGAACACAGTATTCCTGAGTGATGTGACCCTTGTAACCACATTTATCTCCAGAGGTGTCTCCATCACAACTAAGTCTTAATGGATTTTTTCCACACTAAACAAAGCAAATTTTAATTATTTTATAACATTTTGATATCAAATAATCTACTGTTAGCATGAGAGTTTCATTTTAGAAATCTTCTGGTAGCAGTTATCCTAAATTTTAGATTTACTGAGGGTTTGGCATTTGTTTTTCTTCTGTAGCTAGGATTAAAAATAAAAATCCAGGAGGATTACAGTCCTTTCAAGCTTTCCCATAGTTGCCATAACTCTGTGACTGATTGCCTACAAGTAATCACCTCCCTGCTCAGTGAGTGCAGTGTTACTGTGAGGGGCAGTGCCTATTAACCCACTGTGGCTGTGCCTCCTCATAACCCTGCTCTGGACTTCCTGCACTTCAAAACAAGAGGGAGATTATAGACAGACTCCAAATGCCTGAAAAGCAGGCAGTGAAGTGCTTACCTTGTTCTACAGATCTCAGGTTTTACATAAATGAGGTGCATAAAACGATCTCTTTCTCTCAGTGAGTAAATTACAGCAATTCCAGTTGAGTGTCAGTCTCCAGTTAATGGAACCCAGGCTGATGAGGGATGCCAGTACAGTCATAAATGGAAAGTTAAAATGACCACCACCAACTGAGAAATGCTGAGAAGCTGGCAAAAATACCAGGGAAACCGTGTTTGGAAAGATGCAGTGCTGGTGTGACTCTGCCCCAGTGACTTTGCTGGACTGGGAGCTGTGAGACCTTGTCCTGGTCCAGGACATTTTCCTTGTGTCTGCAGAGCCCTGGGGAACCTGCCCTCACTCACTGCAACTCAGAGCCTGCTCAAAAACCAGTGGGGGCATTTTAGGATAAGAATGGATTTTAAAAACCCTGCTCTTAAGGTGCAGGGAGAGTGGAATGGCTCATATACAAGCACACACACCAGTCCTTACTGAGGAGGGGGGAAAGAACAAAGATTTGCAAAGCTGTCAGAGAGATCTGAACATTACCAGGCTTCTAGAAAAACAATTGCATCTGAGATGTGTTTTCCAAATAAATATATTTTAAAGAGGGGGAAATGGTGGCATTTTCCACATACTTTAGAACAGAAAGTTCATTAATCTAAATGTGGACGACTGAAAACATAGCTTTATGACAGATTTTTCTTTTCCCTAAGGCAGAACCAGGAAAATAAAACATGCAAGTGAGTTGTTTCTCAGCAAAGCAAGCTATAAACACCAAAGTAGGTGGTGAAAGCTGGATCACCTACCACAGTGCAATGAAAGGCACAGGAACAACATATGATATAAGCACATATAAATAGGAAAACCAAAATCAAAAGTGGGGGGGAAAAGGCAGGGGGGAAGTAAAAGAAGCAAAATAGTGTTGTTCAGCTGATGTCCCAAGAGGATGCTTAACACTGCTGCCAAGGGTTCATGGGCTTCACCAGCTGTCTGTGAACCACATACTGAATATATTTAATTGTATAATTCTTGTGAAATCCAAGAAAACAGTTCTAGAGAAACACAGAAATCAAATTTCCCATGCATGCACTTTGTATCAGAGGCAGGAAACAACGGAGAGTTTGGATCCCTAAAGACACATGTACATATAGACACAGGGATGTAAAACTTCTGTAAAGCCCTGCATTTCTCAGCATCACAAAACAGGAACCCCTGCAGCCACTACCTGAAGATGAAGAGGTGTGAGCTGACCTGCAGCCTTGTGCTGTGAGTTAAACCTCCTCAGCTCACTGTGAGTAGCACTGGGCTGGGGCAGAGTGGGTTTGGCACAGTCAGTAGCTGCTTTTGGCTTTTTTTTCCAATTTGACATAGCATTCAATGTAATTTGTGTAATTACTGTGTCTGTGGACATAAATATGCAACTTGCACTTCCCATCCAGATAGATTTGGTGGTCTTTGATGTAACAAGCCTGAGTGTCATAATAAACAACAATACCTTTTATTTTGTCATAGAATCTACTACAATAATCTTTCTTTAAACCTAAAAGCTCATCCCAGTTCTGACATGGACACCAGAAGTTTGTTATTTTGGTTGCTTCCAACTTTCATGCAGACTTTTTTCCAATTCTATTAATGTTCGTTGATATTACTACAAATGATGATTTCTAAAAATTCTACAGAAGTTAAATTCTGTTAATTTGACTCAACTTAGGTTTGTGTTTTTAAGCAAGAGGCCTGATTTCTCTACAGGAATATTCACACAGCACAATAGCATTGATAATCTACTGTGTGTGCCAGAAGCACTGTAGGGATGCAATCCCTGCTGCTCAGGATGCTCACTGGAGTGCCCTGCTCCCATGACTGCAGGACATCTGACATTGCACTCTGCCATGCACATGCACCTTGTGACTCCAAAGTGCCATACTAATTTAGAGCTTGTGCCCCAGTATTAGGATAAAATAGGATTATCAGAATGGAGATCAGGTACCAGCTATCTACAGATCCAGTTCATCATTTGGCTGCTCTGCAAATAAATTCATAATGTAAATGCAAGGCATCACCTGTTTTTAAACTTTAGCACTTTCTTCACACAGTTGCACAGCTATAGGAAAGTGGTAAAATTCTGTGCAGTGACATTACCCTCAATTTCACAACATTTTTGATACTTTAGGTCACATCTAGATCTTTTGGATCTCTTACAGAGCACTGCAATCCTTTCTTCAGCCTTATCTTCTATTTGCTTTTACCCACTATCTTCATGCATTTCACCCCACCTTTATTTGTACATCATTTATGCAGGTGTATTAATTTAACTGTCAATTCTGCAACCAAGTAGTTCTCCATATGTCCACCAAAAACAGTGCATAGAGTTTGACCACAGAACAAATGTTTAGCATTTTTTTAAAAAAATATCTTACCAGTTATATGAAATTCCAAGTTCAAAAGTCAAACTGCATCACTTTTACCTCTTACATGCTTTGACAAGTTTAAAATTACAGTTTTTGTTCCATTTCAGCATGTTGCCTATAGAAAGCATTAGCTGCATGACAAACAGCTGTCATAACCATGTAGGAAGCATCATTTACCTGATAATTTCTTTTAACCCTCCTCAGCATGAAATTAAACTGTTTTGTTCTTTCTCCTGTGAGATGCAAGTGATTACTCTTGCCTTAAACTTAAACTGAAGTGTTTTCATTTATTAACAAAATCAGCTTGAGCTGAACTTTGAAGATCTATACTCATGTCATAATTCCTCATGGGTTTATGTCAATTAAATACTGTGATATAAAAAAAGCAGATGTTTTTGACAGCATCAGTCCACAGAAAAAGCAGCATGTAGCAGCAATACAGCCATCTAGAAACAAAAGCAGATTTTAGGTATCAGTTTGCTAGGAATACACATCACACTTATTGCCACATGGACAAGAATAATGTCCTGACAAATCATTATTTATCCTGAAGGATTTTTTTAATTTCAATTACAATGATTTATTAGAGATTGTGAAACAATCGTTTTTTTGGATTTTGCTCATGTGTCTAGTCTTCACAGTTAATAATCCTGTACTGAATGCAACATACTGATGATGAATAGCTACAAGCTTGAGATTTATTCATGCAAAAATATTCAAGACTCCTGTTGCAAATGCTGTTGAATGGCCATCTTTGAAAATTGGGTTCTAAATCACTTACTCAAAAAACCCTTCCTGGGATGTGTAGCTTTTGAGATGTAAGCTGAGGCTTAAAGTCTGGTTTAGTTACAGTGAGACAGCCAGTGGAAGGCTGAGATGATTGCACTGACAAGGTGAGTTCTTCCAGTGAAACCTTGGACAAGCAAAGAAGCCAATATTGATATTAATTAACTTACAGCAGCACTCTTGGAGCTCTAAACAAAATCACAGCTGTGCTAGATTTTGTACAAACATAATAAAGGATGTGTACTTACAAGCTAAGTACACAAAACAGGCAAGCAATAGAGTGAAGGAAGTGTCATCCCCATTTCACAGTATGAGGACAGAAATGGATAGAGATGCCAGACTTTTCACCTCTTGCACTGGAGTAGAAAAGCATATAGAGGACATTTGGCTAATCCTGACCCTTGTGTGACAGCTCAGTGATGTCCTGTTCCATCAGGTGCACATTTACCACCTTACACTTAGATCAGGGGAAGATTGCTGCTTGATTAGGAGACATTTCTCTTTCCCAGGCTAGATCTTTTGTTCATTAAATCATTAGCTGCACTAAATAACACAGATATAAACAATTTTTCTAGGGGCTTCAACTGGATAGAATTAATGACATGCTCTCAGAACAAGGTTTCAAATGAAAGCTGAAGCACAGCTAACAGTGTGAGTCTGTGGTGGTTGCAAACCAGACTAGGTAGGGCTGCAGGCAAGATTTAATTTGCATGAACCATGCTCTGCTGGGCCAGTACAGAGAGCCTACACAAGCCCAGGAGGATAATATCAGTAATTAGAATTCAGATTTCAGAGAAATGTCTCTATTTGCAGATTTCCCAGCACTTAAAGTGAGGGAGGGCTGAGAATCACACTTGTAAGTATAGACACCAACAGTTGTGCTCTGTGTGCCTAGATCCTCATGAAGATGTGAGTCTGTACAGGACTTTTTTGTGACTTCACTGCAGAAAGCAGAGATTTTATTCTACACTGTTGATTTTGTGGTGATGTGAGGGAATTAAAAGTTTACAATGCCTGAATTGTGATTTACTACTCAGTATTCCTAGGGATTGGGTGTGTATTTCTTTTTACTGGTTCCCTTGGCAATTTGGGATTTATCTTTCGATCCATTTTCATTTCAAACCATATAAGAAAAGATGTTTTCAACTGCTTTGTATTCAGTGACAAATTCCTTATTACCAAATGCATTCTGACTCCTGCTAAAAAAAATGATGCACTTGATAGCACACAGGGATTTAAATCCCATCCACTGCAAGGGGTACTTGTGCAGATTAATGCACAGTTCCAGCAATTCTTGGGCCTGATTGCTAGAGGCTGGCTAAAGTCAAAAGCTTCCCTTCCAGATTTTGATCATAGCAACTCAAAGCATTCTCTGAATCCAGGTTTTGACCTAGTCCTTATTTAAAAACAAAAAACCACCAGGGCACATACCCTACCACACCCCAATCCCCCACTCAAAAAAACCCAAAAAGGACAACACAGAGAAGCTGTCAGGGTTTTGATTTCCTTCCTATTTAGAGCATTTGGACCTGAGATATTACTAAAGACTATCTAAATACATAAAATAAACTTCACTGCAGTGTAGAACTGATTAAGTCTTTGCATTTGTCTTCATAGAAGAATAATCAAACTAATGTTTAATGTATAGAATAAAAAGATGCAAAAATAAGCAGAAATAAAAGCATACAATATTTAGAAGATAAACAAGGAACAGCCAGCTGCCAGGAAATGTGGGACAGAAAGAAGAGAGGCTGCAGGAAGTAAAAGACAGCAGGAGAATAGAGACAAAAGTGGATAGCAAGAAAAGAGAAAAAACACTAAGAAAATATTTTTCTGAGCATCCATTAGTTTTGCTCACAGAAATGAAAACCTGAGAATGTTAAAAGGGGAAAGATGTTTGTACAAATATTATCAGGCTATTTCTTAGAGGCAGTTATAATAATTCATATCTATGTTCAGCTTGCAAATTCTACTGGCAATAGCATTAGATCAAGCAGGTCTTTTAAAGAAGCCAAGGTTGTAAACTTGAAGTGCATGTCTATGATTAATTTCAGTCATCTTGACTGTTTCCTATAATTTGGTATTTGTTTTTCAATATTTAATATTTAGAAACAGCATTCTACTTCACACCAATTAATTCTAGAACACCATGATTTTCAATGCCAGTAGCCTGATATTAGGCTCCCAAGCTGATGTTTGCATATGAAATAATTAGCCACAATTTCAGAACTGACTGGACTGAGTTTGCTTAGTTCATATTCTATAAAATTAGAGAAATGCATTGCTATTTTAATGCATTAAAGAAATCTCATGTATAATGCAAAGAATAATTTGCTTCTTTTCCCACAGGACTTTAAGTCACTTGGCAATATTGTGGTATCCAGACTAATTCCCAGTAGTAAGATACTATTTCATGAGAAAAACAGCAATTACATCTGACCATGTATTTTAAATGAGGGCAAAGAACAGACAAAAAACACTCTCAGCTCAGGCTCAGTGAATTCATGTGGCATAGAAGCCTTCTTTTCTTTTTCATAGGTGAAAAATCTGAGCTGATTTCCTTATTTATTGTTGCTTTTTTTCTGGGTTTAAATGTAATATTCCTGTTAGGATGTCATGTGAGAATCTTCATTTGTGCCATATTATAGTAATCTGTTGTCTGCAAAATAAACAAAGCAAAATGTCTAGCTGTCTCTGTAGCTATAAGGATGAGAAATTATAGATGCAGAGAAGCTTCAGCACACCACAAATTCTGCAGAACTAAGGGAAAAAATTTGGATTTACAATACCAGATAATTTCTGTTGTCAGTGGAATTAGCTATTAGTTATATCCCTGCTACTGAATCAATATCACAGCCAGAAACTCTGGCTATCCTATCTTCCCCATGGCCTCCCCCTTTTCCCATTTGCTATTACAATATGCTATTGAGTCCTGGGTGAAATATTGTGTTGTCTTAGCTCAGTCTCTACTAACACATCACAGCTCCAGCACACACAGTCCTCCAGAGGTGGTGGTTTCTCAGCTGCAGGAAGGTGAGAACTGCACGAAGGCTCAGTCACTGCTGTCCCAGAACTGACCTTTCCTAGGTCAAATTAAGCTCAGTAAGAGTGTTGTGAAGGCTGTGCTCTAGCCCTGCCTTTCAGCTGCACCTATCACCTGCAAATATTCTGGATTGTTCCACTTCCAAATCTCTGCAGTCCTCGAGCTAATGTGCTCCTTCTGTTGAACACATCTCAAAACCAGCACAGTCTGATAAACAGTGCCTGTGTTCAGGAAACAGATTCACTTTCTCTTCTGGCCTGGGTTATGAGTTTGGGATCATTTCACAGGGCTGAGCACAGATAAGGCCCTGGACACTCTGCTCTGCACATGGCAATGGTAAACCCACTGTCAGATAGATGGTTAAACCTCTGGGTAATGATTCTTTTCCTTTTCATATGTAAATGTCTCCATTTTAATGAAATGGAAATACCTTACTTGCTTTATTCCAAACTAATGAATAGGGTTAGTGTCATCAGAAGCTTTTCCTTGCAATTTAAAGGCCAAGAGGACAAAAGAAAAGAAAAGAGAATCTACTATTCATTCTGTCTCTTTGTTGAGTCACCACCAGGATGGTTATTTTTAATAAAAAGATAGAAATATTTATGCCTGAAGGACCCAGGTTGGCTGAAACTCTAGAGTTATGATAGAAAGAAATACCTCTATTTTTTTGGTCCATTCAGTATTTACATATAAAAAACATCTACTTTTCATGTATTTCCTATCATTGTCTCCAATTCAATAAGAGTGTATTCATAACATTCACAGACAAGAATGTTGAGGTATGTAATTGTTAAGATTAAATATTATTTTAAAATATAATGTGATATGTTATTATGAAAAGCAAAACTCATCTCAAGAATGAAGCCTATCAGAAAACCAGTAAGGTGTCCTTAAATTAATATCCAGTGAAAGACTACATTTTCTTTGTATCAGTAAATTCTGGTTTAGCTTAGTGAACCTGCTACTATGTGGGAGCTTGTGAGGTGTATGGGGGTTGTTGGTCACCTTAGCTGTGTGCTTCAGATTTGGGTGATAATAAAGTGCATTATTTATCATCCCTCACTGCTTTCCATACTTTCTTGTGTCTTTCATCAGCACAAGCCTCTGTTGTTCAACTTGAAACATTTTTCAATTACATTTCTCCTCAGCTCTTAGTATCAGCCCTGATCAAAAGATGTCAATTCTTCCACCATGCCCCTTTAAACAACCAATTTTATTTTTTTCTCATCCATATGGGATGGGGAAATGCCACCCAAGGTTATCATCATCTTGCACATCACTCACTGCAGTCTCCTCTCCCTTCTGGGCTGCTTCCCTGTACCTGATGTGCCAAGTAAAGCCTTTTCCAAGTGTTTCAAGAGATCCAAAATGCAGCACAGTCAAAATTCACTGGAGTTCTGCAATCCCATCCTCCACTACCAACTGCAGTAGCTCAGCTCTGCTCTTCTGTCAGCAATTAAGGATTTCCTAGCACAGGTTAACAGCCTGATTGCCTCTCCCCAGAGATGGATCAGAGCCAGGATAAAGATCTCATCTCAGGTGTTAGGAATGGCAGTTACAAGGCATCTTAAGTTTTCTAAAAACTTCAGAAGTTCCTTAATTCAAAAAGTGATCCTAATGTTTTTTCAGCTCTTCTCATTTCTCACCTAGTAGGAAATGAGTGGCACAAGAAACATTTTTACGCTCAAAGCTGTCTAATATACATCAGATCATGACCATATGTGCTCAGGTTTGGTTTTTTTTTACAGAGTTGGTGTAGATCCAGATGAAGACCTGAAAGCTAAAGCTGTGAGCCAGGTATGTCAGGCTTTTGGACATGCATGCTGAATTTAAAAGTGTTCAGTGTTTGGCAGAGCATGGCTGCATCTGTGGAAATGAGACATCTCAGGACAATGTTTAGAATTAAAAGAATTAAAAATGAAATTGTGTAATGTTCAATTCTAGCAGGTCAGGTGTATGAAAATATTTTTCAGTTATTTTTCACATGGAAGCCTAAGTACACTGTGAACTTGAAACCTCTAAAGGGAGCTCCTGAACAAGCTGCAGCTGTTAATCTCTGCCCTTCCATTTTATGTCATATATGTATGGTGCAGTTTCAAATGCAGCACTGCCTGCAGCAGCAGCAGAAATCTGCACTCAATGCAGAGACACGACCTGAGGCTCAGCATGGTGGGTGGAACAGGCAGTGGGACTGAGGACAGCCACAGTACAGCTGACAAGGTGCCAAAAAAAAAAGCCAACAAGTGCCTAATGCTGGTGATACTGTCCCATGCCCCCTTTCAGACAGCACAACTGGAAATGAAATGTAAATCATCCAACAATAACATAAATGTAGAAAATAAGCTGAGGAAGATACAAGATCCTTTATTCATTTGAAAATATATTAGAGATATCATTAGGCAAAACTTGAATATATCTTATGTACTGAGTATGCCTAACATTGACACATTTACACATATCTGAAGGCACAGGAGGTGAATCTCAATTTTCATTGTAGCAAGTAGAATTCAGGTGCCTCATTATCCTAATGTTTCTTTTAAAAGAAGAAAAGCCAGTATTATTCACACTGATCACATCTTCATTTTAGAACCCAGTCACTATTCAAAAAGGTTTAGCATAACCCTTCACTGCACCATGGCAAGGCACTGTTTTATTCTGAGTCTAAGGAGACTCATGTTAAATTCACTTTCCTAAGCATCTTGGTAGGAATTCCTGCAATGCCTCTGTCTGAATTCTGAACAGAGCAGGACACAGAACCATAGTCTATTTTTAATTGGAGTATAGAGATACAGAATTGCAGAAATTTTCTGCTTTTCAGCACTTATAAATTATCAAAGATCAGGGAATGCAGAATGCAGCATAAAATTGACTGAATGCATGCTTTGCAAAAACCTGATTTCTTCAGAAGCCTCTAGGCATCTAATTTTCTCATTCTTTTCCTGAAAATAGTAATTTTTATTTACAACAGTAACACATCCAGTGTCCCAACTGTGCTCTGTGAATTAACACCTATCTCTCCTGACAAAGCTGAACAATACAACGCAGAAGGTGTAAATAAATATAACACTTTTCATGCCCTATCATGTCCAGTTCAACATTCTTTATAGTAGTATATTATACCTTGGAAAATAATTTTGCTGTTCTGCTTATTCTTCCCCCATCCCATGGTATTTTATTTTCATTTGTCTGACTTTTTTTTTATATTTGACATCTCAATCTTTTCTAATTCAGACCTTTGCTGCATTCTCTGTAGCACTCACTGTTTTAACTCAGTACCTATCATAGTCATTCAAGTCAGGTTGTTTCTTCTAATTTTCTCCTTCATCTCATCTCTCTCTCTCATTCCTCTTGTTCCCATGTTTCCTCTTTTCTTTCCCTTCATTTCCAAAATGATATTTTTTTTTTTTTTTAGTTACCTTTCATTACTTCTTATTTTCTTCCTGTGCTTTTTCAGTGAAAGCACTTGATTTTCCTACACATCCATCCCTGCACAAATAGCAGGTGCCAGTACCTCCCACTGCCAGTTAAAGCTTTTGCCCAGGTGAACTTTAAACCACGTGCCCACTCTCATGCTGTTAATTGAAGCTTCAGGGGAGACTGTACGAGAAATAAGAAGGAAATGTCTCCAAGAATAAGATGTTTAAAAGAGAGCAAAAATTAATGGAAAAGAAGCCTCTAGGCTTCTCCCTGCTCAGAGTACTCAGCCAGAATGGGAAAGCTGCAAGTCTGCTACTGAGATTTGAATTTAGCTCTTCTGTGACCACTCTAACTAGCAGGACATGGGTACCTTGCTCTGGGAACCTCTCAATCCATGTCTGTAACAATACCTAGATTTATTTTTAGGGACAGAGTGAGCCTTAAAGGCCTTCCACCTCATGGCTGCTATGTCAGATGCAATACCAGCTGTATGAATGCAAAACCCTTTTCCTTCCTTACCTCTTCTTCTTTATCTCCCTTCTTTCCCTCCTTTGCCTCCCAAAAATTCAATTTTCTGTGAAGAGATTTATTTGATAATTCTATGTACACAGTTATTTCTAAACTTCTGATTATGTTCTATTTTGGGCTAACTGAAACAATAATTTTGGCAGCCAGCTGGCAGCAAATTCCAGTTCAGATTGTAAGACCTGGAACCCTGAGCTTCTTCCCTAGAAAAGGTGGGGAGCCTTTTCATGTATAATTAACATCTGCACTTCACCATACCATGATCCATCAAAAGCATATCTCAGTTTCAATTCCATCTTGTCACAGAATTTATCATTAAATCATTATCACAGCATAAGGATAAACAAAATAGCCTCATATTCATACCCATTTACTTATTAATGGACTGACATAACTTAGTTCTGAAAGAAATTACATAATACATTCTAAAATAATATATATTATTGTAAAGAAAATAGTATGTAAAAACAAACCACTTTGCTGCACATTGTGTACATTCAGTGCATAAACACCAAAAGCTAACTCTGAAAAGCACAATGCAAGACAAATAACACTAAGCAGAGTTATAAAACTGAACTATTTTAAAAAGGCAAAACCTTTATGGCAGTGAGCTATTTAACTGAATTCCCATTTTAAAAGATAGTCAATAGCAAATTTCATTCAGATGGCTTATGTATCTCAAATTCTGCTATGTTAACTTGTTGAGAGAGGATAAGAATATACTTTCTACAAGCATTTAAGAAAACACGTAGATGAGCTGTTGACCTCAGATAAAAACTAAATAGCCTGCAAGATGTTTATCAATATCATCTCTGTCAAACTAATCTGCATAGTTTATTTAACTGTCCCTACATCTTAGTTACACTGTTCTCATCAGTTTCATCTGCCAGCTGGCTGGTGAATTTATTGCAAGGACTAATGAGAGTAATCTCCATATGGGCAATTCCCATATGGAAGAAGAGATGTGAGAAACTTTGGCATTTTCCCTTTCCAGAGAGAAAATGTTTGGAAGAGATAGAACACTGTCTCCCTTACTTTTACCTCTCTGAACTGCAGAGAAAGTGAAAAGTTACTTTTTAAAATCATGGAATTCAAGGATCTGCAAGAGCCCTGAAAATTCACATCAACCTCTCCTGTTATCCCTTGTACTGTTTCTGCAGGGACTGCACTCCTGATAACCACCCAGATTCCCACAAAAGCTGATAACACAATACAGATTTCACATGCAAAAGGAGGAGGGTACAACACATGCTAAACTAGAAATAAAAGAAGGCCCAGGTCAGGACCAGAAAACCTTGTGTAGACGTCTTCCTCCACTGCTTTCATACAGGAACAATTCATGTTCCCAAATGAGGAAACATTTTCCTTTAGAGGAAGCTAGAGGTGTAATGAATTTGGAAAGAGGAATTAAACAACATTCCTATTCAAACAAAGAACACAGGCCATTTACAGAGCTCACTGTGCTGTTAACAAGCTGTCCTCTGCATCCTCTGCACCACACAAGAGTAGCCCACACCACAATGTTTATTTCAGTGCCTGTCCTCTTCCTCATCTCCCCCTGTGCTCTCAAGTCCTTCCCTCTCCTTTATTCAGTGTTGTTGTTGTGACCTAACACAGATTTTACCTACAATCATACTTCCTGCTTTAATCTTTCAATCTTTTCCCAATCTTTATCTTGCCAAAATGCACTGTTAGATGTTTAGAGCTTGGAAAAGTGTTCTGCTGCTCAGTTAGGAATTAGTACTGTCCTCTTCCCCCGTTACTGCAAGAGTTGCTAAAATACTCAGTGCAGTTAACAAGGAAACAGATCCCAAGAATAATATTTGTTTTATTTGGTGCATTAGCAAAATCATAATAGCTACAGCATGGATTCTGTGTAATCTTATTCAAAACTCAATGACATCAATGTTCCCATTGTTCCAAAGTTCCCATGAACAGGATGCCTTGGAGCTAGAACTTACTCTTTTGAGGGTCAGACCATTGACATTATCATCAGCCAATTTATATGTATATTAATCTATAATATGGTATTATATTTTAATATATTATTAGATTGAAACATGAAAATTAACAGATTCATTGGTTTAAAACTGTGTAAGAAAAAAATACTCTCATTAAAACTAACCTAACTTAATAAAAAACAAAAAACAGTCGAGCATCCTTAGAGAACTGGCCATCCCATTCCTAATTTCTGCTAGTAATTCTTCCACTAGTACTGATGTGATATCTAGAGTATGACCTAACTGGCTGTCTTTGTACAGGTAACTGTTCCTAACTGATTATTTCAAGGTATGGAATGATAAAGACCTTCCACCTCAGGGTGGTGGAAAGGAAAAGGACAGTCCACCTCTCTACCTGTGCAGCATGTCACAGAATTAGCTTGCAGAATGGAAAGGGTATTTTGAACCTTGTCAATTTTACTCATGTTCCCCTCCCCTTGGAAAGAATCATAGAAAGCACTTTCCTAGTTATTAGAATATCTCAATCCCCTTGGGAAAGGCATTTGGTTAGACATACACAAACAGCCTCTGATCTTGTAGGGGTAAACTGAAGTAATCCCACAACAGCAATTAAATCAAAATATCAATTTATTGATCTCAGAGTGTAGCACTTCTCAACTGCTTAAAAAATTTGGAATCATTCATAGAAGTAAATGCTACATCCTTCCAATGAGTGCAGCAATGAGAAATGTGCTGTATGAGCCAATTTTCTCCTGAACTCATTCACAGGGATGACATTTGTGCCACAACAAAGCTTTTTAATTTAAAAAAGTGCAGTTAATTGTAATTTGGTCTGACATGTATTATTAATATAGGAACTCCATGTTTTATTTATTTTATAAAAATGCTTCTCACTTCATTCATTCATTCATTTATTTATTTTGCAGAGTGCATCTAACTTGGATAAAAATACAACCAAAGCTGAGAGTGCGTGGCTGTTCAGAATATGGTATGGCTTTGATCACAGGTATCCTTTTCTGTTATGGACATTGAATGAGAGTTGTGCTACAATTTGCCTTCAAAACATTCAATAATCAAAAATCATTATACTTTTAAGAGCCAAAACAGAAGTGTAATCTATTTTAATGTGTTTCTAAGGAGTAGATATTTTGCAATTCCAAGGCAGGAGAAGGTCCAGCCATGACTCAGGCTATGGTGAGAGGGAACAAGTTAAGGAGCTCTGAGTAATAGCATATAGACAATACATTTAAATAAATTAACCTTCTTAAAATTCCTGGATAAAACTAATCCAATCATTATTTAGATAGGGTGTAGATTCTGTGTTTGGGGAAACCAGGAGATTGGAGCCAGAAGCAGCCAAATGCCTGCTGCCTGACCATATACTCAGAAAGCTACCCAAGAGAAAAACTAAGACAATACTGCTTTACCTACACCTCTAATAAAACACAGAAAGGGGGCATCCATTATGAAAACTCCCAGGACTTTCCTGAAGCTCATGCTTCCTGATCCCTGGATTCTTGAGCCTTTGTGCTTTTATTCACATTCCTCCTGAGGCATGTGGAGTACAGACCTTGAATACAAGTGTCTGATGCTTTATTCCAGGAAATCTGATTTCCATGTCTTTTGCATTTCAAGAAAATATTTTAAGTGATAAAAGAACATCCTCCTAAGCTGAGGCAGAACATACAGTCTGACTCTGCCTGTGAAAAATTGTAAATGCTACCATTCTAATTTATAGTAATTTTAAACTGACTCTGCACAGGCTTTGCATAGCTGCCAGTGAGATCCCACAGTAACAATCCCACCCTAAGCCTTTAACAGAGATGCACAGTGAATATAAGAGAAGCCCACCTGCTGATTTCTGTGCATCCTGGCTCAGGAGCTGAGCAGGCAAAGCTCTGCCAATGCTGTCTCCATTATCCATTAGCACATCTATTGGCCAGGTAAACCCTGCACTACTGAGCAGAAATTAATGTTCAGGCTGCATGTGTTTTTCCTGATACCTGCTGCAGCAAACTAGAATTAAATATTTCAGCTGATAAAATGTAATTCTTTGGGAATACAGCTTCCTTGGAGAGTTCAACTGAAGTTATCCTTCAAAGAGACTTTTGATGGAAAAACATCTTTTTGGTTAAAAATGGATGTTTGCCCTTAATTCATCTACTCGAGCAGTTTTAAAGGCCAAAAAGCACTTGGCATTAAAATGTTTCCCTTGGATAATTCTTGAAGAATACATAGAATTAGTAGATAAATGTTATATGGAGTGAGAAATGTGTTTAAATGTTAATGTTGAGTACCAACACGACTGTCTTTAACCAGCCCTATTTCAGAAGAAATAGCCTGTGGTGGTGGTATATCCTAGAACTACAAGTCAAAGGAACAGATGAACAGGGTGAGGGGAAGGGGGAATTTTTCCTCTGAAGATAAAAAAATAAATAAGAACAAGCAAAAACTGTGGAAGGCGGGAGCAGGACAGAAGCGTGAATTAAAGACATGAAGGAGAGCAGGGGCAGAGATAGAAAACAAGGGACAGAGGCAGAAGAGGGAAAGAGAAATCAATATGGAAAAGTCAACAGCAGTACATGTAAAATGAAAAGTCTGTAGAAGCACCAGAAGTACCACTTCTCAGATATTATCTGTATGGCAGAGATCTTGAATATGGGTGATTGATGCTTTATTCTAGAAGTTCTGGTTTCTATGTCCTTTGCTTTTCAAGAAAATATTTTAAGTGATTTTAAAAAATAGTAGTTTTTAAAGAACACATTTATTCATGTCAGTCTCACTACCAGTCAAGCCATAATCTTTCTTTAGAATTCAGATGTTCAGAGATTATAGCTGTGCCGTTACCCTAAAATATATATTTATTACAAATAATACATCTACATTTCACTAATCCTGAAAATGTATGCCCATATTCCTGCATGGAATGATAGTTCAACCCACTAATGCTGTGACTCACAGCTCTGAGCTTTTCTTTGGTATCACTATTTCTGAAAGGCATTCTTTTCAAGGAGAGAAAAATTATCCACCCCAAATTTCTTTTGCCTTTCCCTGCCTAATGTTATAAAGCCATGTTGCTATATTTAGAGGAAGAAATTGTCATGTAGCATAGTACTTGTCCCCAGTACAAGATTGCAGAGAGGATTATGATAAAGTTTTCAAAGAAAATATACAGCAAACTAATAACCTATCTCTTCACATACTTCGAAAGCATACAAGCCTCTGACATTTCTATAGTTTGACATTTGCTCTTAGGCATTAACACAAATCTACCCACTCCTCTGGCAATAACATCTCTTATGCCTATTTATTTCACAGGAGGAAAGCATGAGGGAGGAAATATCACTAAGGAAATCAAAAAGTTGTGCTGTTCCTTGCTGTCGTTATGAATGATTTCCAATTAGTTCAGTGATCTTAGGCAATGGCAACATGCCATGCTGGGGTAGAACTAGGCAAAAAATCCCTGCAATTCTGTTTGAGAATCACATTTTATTTTTATTCTGAAAGAAACATCAGGAGCCTGACCCAGAGCCAAATGGGTTCAATGAGGATTACATTCTTTCAACAAAAGTTTCTTTGAATCAGGTATTGATACCTTAGTAAAACATATTCTCTAAAATCTAGGCCAAGAAATGTTAACATTGAGATAATAAAAATGAAGAACAGATCATTTTAGTGCGTAGAGTTATCTTCTTGAATTTCCATCTCAAAAATTTAAACAAGAAAAATGCAAAATAAAATACTTGCATCTAACAGGGGGCAACTTCCAGTGAGCCAACTTTTCTTTTTACAAAAACACTGTTACATTGAATGGAAGCAGGTGTCTGGGACAGAGTGAGACAATTCTCCATAAAGTAACTCCTAAAAGTGTTTCTGATTAAAACACAGTTATCCATCATTCAAATTCATGCCTTTCAGTTTGATTTAAAAAAAAAAAAAAAAAAAAAAAAAAAAAAAAAAAAAAAAAACAGCAGCAGCAAAAGCTGTTTGTGTCCTTTGCACTTGCCCAAAATCCATCAGCCAAAAGGAATTGTTCGTAGACTTCAAAAGTTTATCCTCCTTATCAGGGCACCTATCATTTTATTTCTCCTGTGCTTTGTACGTGGATAAAACAGACATAATGGCTGACTATTGAGTAAGACAAGTACTATTCTGTGCCTGGGAGAAAATGGAAAACCTACTAAAAGCAAAAGTGCATTGTAGGGTGAACTGGCAGTCAAAGACAAGCTCAGCATTTTGTGGTCTTTTCAGCTGAATTTTCCTTCTGGGCTGGCTTGTCACTCTCATCTCAGACACCTTTGGAAGGAAAAGGCAAGGAAGAGCCTGAAAGCATGCACATGCACACTGTTTTCTTTCACCTACTGGAGGACTAAAAGTTTCTTAATTACCAATATTCTGATTTAT
The DNA here is from genome assembly GCF_029582105.1 of Oenanthe melanoleuca. Taxonomy (NCBI): domain Eukaryota; kingdom Metazoa; phylum Chordata; class Aves; order Passeriformes; family Muscicapidae; genus Oenanthe; species Oenanthe melanoleuca. The sequence goes on along the minus strand of NC_079343.1, from coordinate 10,853,913 downwards.
TCTACTTTTTAGCACTTCAGTGAAAACAGCAAAAAACCACTTAGGGTCATAATTCTGGCCTAGAAATTCACTTTGCTACACAGTTTTCAAACAGAAAAGAATCTTATCTGAGAGAGAATTCAGTCCAGCCATGAACCAAAGCAGCACTAGAGATAGCACAGCTGGAGCCAAGCCAGGTACCACGGAAGCACTGCTGCAGAATGGGCTGGCAGCAAAGGTAACCAGCATAGCACAGAAAGGCCAAGAGAGCCCAAGAATCAGCTCTGCAGGTGTTAAAAGCAGATCATAAAGGCTGAGAGGAAAACCACAGGAAATGAATTACAGTGGATCTCATAACATGAGCACAACAAAAGCAGCTGACTCTATCATGAGGCTTCCTCAAACTTCAGCAGTACTGGGAGGGTCCCCAGAAGGTGTTTTATCATTAGAAACAATTGCCTGGACTATTCCCAAAGCACAGTTTCAAGTAATGATCTAGAAAAGCTCATTGTTTTTCCACAGCACAGATAATCAGTATAGCTGATTTGGTGCTATTTCCTGACCCTTTGAAGGACACAGGATTGTTGAAACTCTGAAAATTAACCTAATAAATAAACATGGCCAATTATTAACCAGAATAATAAGTGACCTCAGCTTGTCCTTCACTCACAGAAAGAAACCTAGATAAATAATTCTGAAACAATTCCATGCTGAATAAGCAAGTAAAAACATTCTCATTTGTAAAGTTTTGTTCATTTCAATTCTTTGACAGTCTCATTCATGTCCAGATATCTTTTTACAATGAAAAATTACTAAGCATGACTTAAATAACAAGTATGAGTGCAAAATTAAATACAAAGTATTAAATTAAAAATCCTTGGCTTTTTACAATATTTGACATATGATCCTTTTCACAATTACATTGTATGGAGACACACAAAGTTTATTCATGATAATTTATTGATATATTTATCAAAAAATGTAAATCTTCAAGCCCACCCTTTCATCACCACAATCCTGCAATAAGGGAGCTTCAGGTACTTTGTTTCCATGAAATATAATCAAAAGGAAATAAAGGTTGAATTTTTACTATTCAGATCTTCCATCCTGATACTAAGATTCAGTACATTGCAGAAAGGCCCGTTTACATGTTTAAAACAAAAACAAAAAATTAAATTAGGGAGAAAACAGACAAGGGAAAACTATAGAAAAATCAGATTATTTTTCATGGTCTAATTTTAGCTCTTAAAGTTGCATAAAATGATAAAAACACTAAGTCATTCTTAGTGAATTGAACTTTTTTTTTTTGCCAAAGGTGTTATTGCACTGGTGACAAAGCCATTATATCAAGCTTCTTGATTTCTTTAAAGCCTTCAAAGTACTATGCAGTGCTTTTCCCTTTAAAGGAAGAAATAGTCACATGGAAGAAACTTTATGGGATTTTGTAAAAAAAAAAAAATCAATGTTCAAAATAATGGCTAAGAGATGCGGGGCTGGGACAAGTGGAGGAGAACATGTCATTATTGTTGCAGTCTGAGGAGCAGGGAAGTGCTTTTCTGGAAGCTCTTACCAAATCCTTGTTGTCATCTCTCACAGATGCTGGCCCTGGTTTCCTGTTCTTTGCATCAAATGCTCATTGATTTTTTTTAAAAGTTTTGCACAGCAAAGGCAGAACCTGACCTAGAGGTTATTGTGGACAATTGCTTAGAATTACCAGCTTTTCTGTGTAACATGACATATTATACCTTTTGTGTGTGCTGTTCTCTGAATGTCTCATAACAAGGACCTCAGCTGAATACAGAGACTTCTCACAGATTCTAGGTGGACCAATATAAATACGTGGCTCTTTATGCAACTATGTCACTTTCTTTCATATAATATATTAAAATGATTAGAACCTGCAATAGATAGAAATCACAAACATCATCCCATGTGGAGTTTAATTTAAACATAAAACTATTCATAGAGGAAATACACTTTAGTCTTTCCAGTATAAATCCAGTCCAAAAAAAAACCCAAGAAAACAAACAAACCAAAACAAAACGCCCCAAACCAAACAAAAACCATCTTTCAGTTCTGCAGCTTACTTCTACTTGCATAGCTGCCTGTTAAAGTACCTGTCACAAGAAAATAAAAAACCTGGAGCTGATCTACAGCTTAGTGAAGTAAATGGACTCAGTTTACTGACCCAAACAAATTATAGCTTAAACCACCATAGTATCTGATTTTACTGATAAGTCTTATCATTCTGTTGACAATTCTTTATTTTCCTCCCCTTCTCACTTTATTATTACAGCAAACTGAAGGCTGACTGTACAAAGAAGCAGAAGCCCAGGCTTGTATTAGTCAAGCATGAAATTATAGTTTGTTGGCTGACAATAGTTAATAGCACCCAAGAGACCCAAGTATGATATAAGAGTACTGGAAGCTTATAACACAGATTTAATCAAGCATAACTTAAAACCCTCTTTCAAGTCTCTCATTATTTCATTTACACCTCTGTATGTGCAAAAAGTTACTTTGCAGTACATCTAAAGTGTTTTAAAGTGTTTTTCTGCATGTGTATCTTTGACTGTTGTGTTTCCAGGCATTTAATGTATATTGAAATGCCTGCTGCATCTGTAATGCCATCTATAAATGGCACTTCTTTCACAGCAGCAATTGTCACAGCAAGATATTGCTAAATATAACATCATCTAGGCAAGAAATTGGTAATACTTCCTAGTAAGGGGCTGTTATTAATGTTAAATTACAGTGGTATTCTGGTAAAAGCTTTGAGACTAAAGGAATCAGGATGATTAATGTTATCAACCAGGAATGGCAAAGAACACATTAATGATTTTCCATCAGAAAATATTGTTGAATTGAACTCTTTTACAGAAAGTTAATATCTGGATGCAAATTCCTCGTAAAGTCAATGCTATGTTCCAGTGCCTTCAAGCAGGTGTGAACAAGACTCTCCACACAAATCTTACTTGGAAGCTTGGTCTGTGTTATTGGCATCCTCCCCATTTAGCTGGCTGCTCTAGAAAAAGCACCATTGGTCCCCTTGGTTTGTGTTGGCTATGATAGTTTCAAGTTTAGTTAAACTACTTTAACACCCTAACCAGTAAGGCTGAGGCAAATGTGCAAATGTGAGAGGAAAAAGAAACTTTTTGCCTCTAATTTTAAGAACACTAGCAATCAGCAATTCAAAATGAAGCAATTTTTGGCAGCAGAGAAACTCAAGAGCCATTTTCTATTTCTGATATTGAAATAGGCACATGATTCACTAGAACATGAACATCATCCTGCTTTCAGATAGATTGTGAATCAACCAGGCTTCGTACCAGTTCTTAATTGAGCTCTTCTTCTCGAGGGGATGCCAAGGAAAGGTGGAGAGGATAGAATCCACTGATACAGGGCTGAGTACAGGTTTGCATGAGGTATTGCTGCAGATCTTCACATCTGACTAGCTCACTTTAACTACTGCCAGAGGATGTAAAAGTCTCAAGACAAAGGCTGTCTTTCATCTTACACTATAATACAAGCTTCTTGAAATGCATACTTAAATACATGAAGGAAATGAAATAAGTATTTTTATCTGATTATTTTATTCAAATTTTTTAACTTGTGCTATTATGCCCAAAGGCAAAAAGGTTTTAATCTCGTAAATACATATTTAAAAGTATTGCAAAGGATGTCTTGTTTAGGCAGACAATTCTAAAGATTTTTTATTTTGTTCTTCCATATAATTATGCACTGAACACAGCTATGAATAGTAAAATTTCATTCAAATTTTTAAAAATTCCTACTACTGATGGATTTGGGGTGCTTTTTATTCATTAGCAGTTCATAGGGAATGTTTTATTCAATTTACTGATTCAGGATATTGTTATTTATTATATCCTTAGTAGGCAAACTTCTGGTCAGTGCTATCCATTTTAAAAAGTAGAAAGCTCAAGCTTTGCAACATCTCTTAAATAGTTCAGGAGGAAGTCCCCCCTTGTTTCATTTTGCTGCTTGTTTCACTAAGGACCTGTCATCTCTGCTGGGCTCCTGGCACACCAACAGAACATCCCTGAGCACAGCCCTGCAGAGTGGGCTCACACAGCACAGCAGAGCTGGCAGTGCACACCTGCAGGCCTTTCACTGCACATCTTTGGCTTCAGGGTCTTCAGTCTGATACTCCAGATTAACAAAAAGCATCCCTACTCACATCCGCTGTTTCCCCGCGCTGTGGGAAATTCCCTTCATTCTACCTTGGTTTAAGTTGGATTCCTTGAGATAAACATGAGGAAAGTGGGTTTTCCATAGCTACTGCACCACCCTACACAGCCTTGGCCATGAAACTGCAGCTGCTGCCCCATTCTCTGGTGCTCAGCTGTCAGCTGGGAAGGGGGGCACTGCCTTCAAGTGCAGAAACCTGATTTACACTTCTACTGTTGATAGAACATCTAAAACCAGTCTGAGGAATTTTGAGCAGTAGCAATAACCCCTAATATTTCCAATATCATTAAGATAAGAAGTGATAGACTGTTCTTTAATTGGAAAGCACAGAAATGGTTTTTACTCATAAAAAGACCAGTATAATCTGTTCAAAGGTTAAGTCCTCATTAAAGACACAGAATAGTGCATGTCACAAATGGTTAAGGCTTTGAAATTCTTTGTGGATTATTCACTGAAATTTGCATTGCTACACAGCATGAACTATTTTTGGATTCTGCATAAATAGAATATCTAATACAGAATTACATTATAATGAAATATGCAATAATGCAAGTACCCATAGAGTGCTTTTCATGTACTGCAGGCATCCAAAAGTTTCAAATGCATAAAAGATGGTTACACTTGCTGCACAAATGACTGCATATGAGGTTCATTCCCATTTAGTTAAAACTCAGTAGTAAAAAATAAATACGTGCCAGCTGCTATGACACAGTTAAATTACTATTAATATTCTTTATCTTGGCAAGTGTCAGTGGGAACTGGAGTGATTAAAGATTGTCATTGGTCGTTAGGGCTTGGTCCCAGCTCAACTGGAGACTTACACTTTGTGTGATGCAGAAAATGCTGCATCAACGATCCATGGAAATGCAGATAAAACAGCTCTGGATCAGATTGTTCTGTAAATTGCCACACAAATTTAAAGAGGCAATATAAAAACACCATTATATTTAGTTATCTATGATTGTCAATTCAGTAATACCTTGGATCTTAAAATATAAGAATTAAAATAATATTAAAATATAACAAATTTACATCCATATGCAGTCCACATTGAATATAATATTTTTCTACTGTCATTTGCCCAACTCTCATTCTCATGAAACAGTACAACCTCAGAAGGAGGACTGAGGAGAGAAAGCATAGCCTCAACAAAGGCTGATCTCTATTGTGTCTGCTAGGATAGTTTTAGGACATAGAAACAAGGCTTCCAAACCCTCTTGGGCTAAGAGGAAGCAAAAATCCTGATCTTTCCCTTCACAGATCAGTGCTTTAACACCTAGGCTATTATGTAAAAAGCCAGCCAGTAACTCACCTGGCAGCATGAGGGGTTTTTTGGTTGAATTCACTGCTGTCTCAATGAGTTAGGGATGGTACAAGGACAACTAACTTACCATGTCACTTTAGAAAATGAGGCAGAAATGAAATATCTTCACAAGCCTTTCCAAATTACAGGGATACTAAGGCATCCATCACTTTGATACGTCTCTTCCCAGCCCAGGTTGCTTCTTAGCATGCCCAGGGATATGATTAGGGACCTAAGGAGATTAGTGGCTAATAATGCAGATGACTTGTGGTTTATTCTTAACAGGGTAAAATGCCGACTGTGCTCCTTTTATGCACGTTCACCAATTTTTCCAAGCACACAAACTATAGCTGAAAATTACATTTTTTCTCTTACTTCTTACATAGCAATAAATACACCTACATATCTATGTTTTTGCTTTAGGCTCTGTTGCTACAGATTTAACAAAACAGCCATGTATTTATGGTTATAGTTTTACTTTTGCACATAGAAGAGCTAGATCCTACTTTTAACCATAAGTACTTGGATGCTTCCATTATGGTGCAACTGCAAAATTAATATTATGTCTTAGGTTGCTTTCTCAGTCTTCCTCTATTAACATATCTATTGTCTGTACAGCACAGAATACCTATTTCAGTAATGAAACACTTAAAATATTTTCCTAGTATCAGACAGGTCTGATCACAATCGACATCTCCTGGACCAAAGCTCACACAGCAGCTCTGGGAGCACAAGACCCCTGCACACAGTGGGGTGTGCATCCCTACAGAACTGGTCAGACCAGACCTGACACAAGGCATAAAGTGAGTTTGGGATATGATTTCATGCACACAGGGACAGGTCCACTCCACACAAACGAGCCCAAAATCTCCCATGCCTGCTGTGCCTCCAGGTGTGAGGGAATTGCCAGCTGAATCCACAGGGAGAGCTGTGCCAGCTGCAGCTGCTGCCTGCTGAATGCACCCCCAGGAGCACATCAGGAGCCCCTATGGAATTCAGCTGTAAGCAAGCAGCTGTGGGTCTGATCTGCTCGGAGGATCAAGCAAACACACCACAAGTGCTTTCTCAGGAGTTCCTCCTAAGGCACATTGGGCACCCTCTGCCATCCCCCTTCCCTGAAAGTGTGCTGCTCTCCGGGCTGGGAGGGAGCTCCTGCAGCTCCTCCTTGCCTCCTCTCCACAGCCTGTCACTACAGGTAGATATTTTCTACTCAAGCTTTCTGCAGAGCAGTCGATCAGCTGCAAAGCAAATAGCTGTGACTCAGTTTATCACAACAGCAGAATTGGAATTAACGTTAACAAGCTAATGCTTCATCTGATTGTAAGGAGCTTTTTTAATCTTGTTTCTAATTGATTTTGACAGATTGAATTAAAATGCTTATTTGCTTTGCATTTGGTGCATGAGGACCTTCCCAACTTCCTCTCATAAAATATGCTGTCAGCACCAACCTTTGTGAGCCTGTTTTTTCTAGGCACTGGACAAGAAGACTGAGTCCTTACTTCCACTTGTTAAGAGGCTTCTGTTTTTCAGCAAGATTTTCCTTCTTTTTATTTTGTTTTGAATTTTTCAGATATAGAAGTTTTATTTTAGCTTGGATAACAATGCATAAGGTCCCATTTTGACTATGGAGCCCCCTCACTATATTCTTTTTTAAAGCCTTCCTGTGTTAGTTCCAGCTGAAGTATCAGAGGAATAGATCTCTTATCCTTCTCTGTACTTTCTGTCAAAACACTTGGAAGAAACCTTTTTGAGCCATTTCAGCTGGAATTAACAAGAGAAGACTGATTTCCTAAGGTATATGTTCCTTCTCCTGACAGTCAAGGAGACAGGCTGCTTCAGGAGAGAAATGACTTTTCTTGCATTCTATTCTCCTTCTGATGCAAGAGCAATTCTCATTACCATTCATTTGAATTCTAGTTGCTTGCAGGGGTGGGTACAAGTTCCTCAGCAATGAGCATTTTTTAGAGCTGCTGTGTGCAAAACTGTAACTATCAAACAATGTTCAGACTAATTCCCACGAGCTACAATCTATCACGGTCAGGAGATTATTGGATTCCTGTGATTCTGTACCCCGTGCCTTAATACCTGCAGTTTTGATGACTGCTGCTAGAGTGCACAAATTTCAGAGAAGGGGAAACAAAAGAGATGAATAAAGTCTTCTAGCAATAAAAAAAAAAAAAAAAAATTAAAAAAAAATTTAAAAATCACAGTAAATGATAAAGAGCTTGGAAGGTCAGGGGATATAATGATTCTGCAAAGAATTTCAGCTAGTCCTCCTAGACTATACATCAACTACATTTGTAAAAGGCATGGCACTGGAACCCATATGTGACTTTTTTGATGTGTTTTTTTAAAAAACTATAGTTACACAAGTTGTGTAAAAACAGCATACAGGAAAAGTATATAGATGAATCACATGCAAAAATAGCACACATTCACTGCCATCTTCCATTAGCATCAACAACATAACAAATGGCCCAACAAAAGAGTAAATCCAAAATAAGCCCTTTGGAATGAATGGAATTGATACTGACTCCTGACACAACTTAGCTCTTGCTCCAAGTGCTAAACCCAGAACAGATGGAGTCAGTTACTCTGCCTTAGAATTGCTGTAACTAAGGGCAGAATTTTCACTGTGGCTCCTTCCAGTTGTTTCATTGGGGTGGTAATATTTTCACCAAAATGAATGTAAGATCTTCACTCAAAAAAAAAAAAAAAAAAAAAAAAAAAAAATCAGTGAGATCCTGTCCTTTTGATCATCCTACGTGGTTTTATTGGACTGATCCAAACTATGGCGTGTCATCCATTATTTGATAACACCATCTGCATAGCAGAAACAAGACTTTGATGACCCCCAATCTGCAAGGTAAATGATCTCCATAAATCAACAGGTGTTCTTTTCATAGATTGATTACCTTTATTGGAATCGTCCATTTTCTCAGTATTATCATGGCATTTTCAGGTTTTAAAGTTGCCTCATAACTGGTTTTTAGAGCTAAATTCACATAATGCAAATTTTTTAAGTTTCATATGTGTTAAATGACATGAATTAGATATATGTGAAAACTAAAAACAACCCTTTTCATAAATATTAGTTAAGCCATATACAATGTAGTGCAATTCTGAACTGAGCCATTCAAAACCTCTCTATTTACTGTGGAAGGCAACTTCCATAATTACACACAAAGCCTCCCACCAGTGTAGCTTTCTCCAGTTTTCCCCACTAGGACAAATTGCAGTACTTTAAACTGATCTATAAGGGGAGAAATACAGGTTCACATATTTAAACATAGCTCTTCTCCTTCAGCCTGAAAATTACTAATCCAGCAAACTTGTGATTCAGAAAAGCTCACTGAGAAATTTTCTCTAGTACCTGGAGAAATCTCCAAGGCAGAGAATTTGCTGTAGAGGATGCAGGAAGAAAAGGTTCTGCCCACTACTCATTAACAAAATTGTGTCTTGGTAATCTGTGAAACTCTGCAGTAGCTGAATTTCTTCCCTACCCCAACTCCCAAGAGCACTGAGCTGTCCTCCATTTGAAAATCAGCTCTTTGTTGCTGCAACACGTTTTAGCCTATGTTTCATTTAGAAACTTCTTTTAAATGTTGTTCTTTACACTTCAAGTGCAAGTGTCTCAAGGTTTCCCATTTTTCAGTTTAATATGCCCCAGCATGGCCACTGCCTAGCAAACTGTAAGCTCTAACACCAAGGGGCTGTGACTAGCAGCCAGTGGAACAGGCAAATTGTTGACCTCGAGTGAATAGAAGCTTATTTTATGATGTTCACAAGCATTTGATAATGCCCTGTTAATGAAACTTCAGTTGCTCTTTATTCCTGACAGACAAGAGCACATTCTGTATCTCACTGGATTTAATGGCTATGACAAGTTTTGCCTGCCTGCTTGCAGCAGTGCCTGTCCTGACAGCTGAGTCAATTCCCAGCCATTGATCCCACCAAGACAGAGCAGCAGGAGCAGCCTGGGGAAGCTGCAGTGGCACCTCTGACAGCAGCACCGAGTACATCACTGCATCTAGAGGATAAGTGACAAAGCAGGAGAATGAACTTTGGCATAACAAAAACCAAACAATGTTCTGTGGCTCACAGAGCTGACAAGTCCTCAGACATTGGGGTAAGATTTGTCTCCAGGCTTTGGAGGCGAGGATGGGCAAAAGACTACGTGATTTTTTAAATTTTTTTATAAGATGCACAGCAATATCTTTCAGTGTGAGGGCACAGGGGAACATTTGGGGAAGAGCAGAGCTCTGGCTCACCCAGTCCCTTTTCCACCCTCTCTCAGCACGGCACAGACACTGAACCCCAGCAGCCTGTGTCCCCCCAGAGGCAGCAGCACCCCTCTCCCGGCAGGGCTTTAGGGAGCCCCACCTACTCCAGCTGTCAAACAGCTGGGCACTTACACCACTCCCACCACATCACTCCCATGGTGACTCGTGATTCTGCAGAACCATTGTGTGAGGCCAGTGGTTAAGTGGCAAAATTTTTCCTTTTTAAAAAAATTAAAAATATGGATACATAGATTTTTTTTTTTCTTTCAGCAATTTCTTGTTCTTTACAACATTGTTCCCCTAAAAACCAAATCTCCCTTTTCTGTGCTTTTTATTTCTATGCAAATCCTATTTTGAATGCTGAAATCCCTCCCAAATACTTCAAATATTGGACATGACTGGTTCCCACAGCATGGATTCTATGCCATGTGGCACCAGTAGATATCAACCACCCCTGAACATGAATCACTTTCTGTAATGATTGGCATTTTCACCAATTAGCAATCCTTCCATGAGATGCACATGTCAAAACAGTATGCAAGTTTGTTTTCAAGCTGCTGCTATATGTCTTAATTTGTTAATACTGCTTGGACATAAAAAGCAAGAAGCCTAACTTCTTTGATTTTTTTTCCTCCCCTCTAAAAATGTCTCTAATTTTAGGAATCAGATTTCACAAAATACACTAAATATTCAAGAACTGCTGAATTAGAAATACCCTGAACTTTTGAGAAGAATCTTAAGGAAATTTCTGCTTACCACAGATTTTAGCATATGACTGAGGTCTGCAAGGTAAAGGACCTTTGACTTCTGTGCCCAGAATCTCAGAAGTTTCACTGTGTTACTTTCCAAAGTTGCATGGGCCATGATCAGCACCAGTGAAGTCAAGGGGAACTTTTTATCTCTCTTAATACACACAGATTTGGGCCTCTTTGGGCCCAATTTTCAAACCAAAGGCCTTTAATGTCTGTAAGAAAAGTCTGTCAGCATGGGTCTCAAATCACCCTACAAAATTTATTCTTTCAAAAGCATGCATGATATAAATATTACTGTTCCCTTTTTGCAGCTGCATAAACCACAGTGCAGAGCCTTCAAGTACCAGATATCCACTGCAGTAACAGTAAATTGCCCCTGCAACTTTGCTTTCAAAGATGATTCACACTTTTTATAAGGATTTTTTTCTTCTCCCCACAAGTAGTGGATATAAAAGCACTTTTCCAATAGAAAGGAAAAGTGTTCATGGTATGGAGACAGCATGGGGGGAAAAAAAAGCACCTAGAGTGTTTTAAACTTGTGGAAAGAAAGAAAGCATTAACTCATAGATCTCTATTTTGCTATTGTTCCAGCTCTTATCAAAACTTTCACATCAGATTTGCTGTCATGAGAGAAGCAAGACAAAAAACTGGCAATGAGCATTTCTTATGCTATCAAGTATGCTGTCTGCAGGCAGGGTCACTGTTCTTGCTACAAAAAATAGGTTGATATTCAGAAGAAATAACAGAATGAGAAGCAAGTTCGTGAATTCTGCTTTAGTGCACACATTAAACAATTGAAGAGAAGCAAAAGTAATACCATTTCTTTCATAAAGATGGGAGTGGTGAAAAATGCCAGTTACACAATGAAACTGCCACTGCATAAATGCAGAACTGAATGCTTTTATATATACAAACACATATGCTGCTCCACTGAAAAAATGAGCATTTTTTGTAATTCAGAGGGAAAAAAAAGAAAGGAAAAATGTAAGGAAAGCAATTGACATAATAAAGTAGCTGGAAGAAAATATTAGTGGTATCAGAATAGGTGGAAACATTTCCCCTGACATCACTGAAGGCAGGATTCCACTGCACCTCTACACTGGATGGAAAGTTCTTCTCTTTGAATACTGACTCATCTTGACAGTGAAGTGTATTTTTAGTGACAACAAAAGGCAATTTTCTAGCAGAAGGGGCTCTAAATAAAGGTCAAGTAAAACTGTACATAAGCTGGAGGTCAGGTTTAGTGTGGCCTTTTGGCCATGAGAATGAGGAATAGTTTCCTGTTTGCAGCTAAAAAGTAAAAATTTTGGAAGAAGTCTTTCTTGACCTACTTATATGTGGAAGCCTGATGACTTCAGAGTACTTCCTACTGGGAAAAAATATTTAATAGCAGCTGTCCTTTCCAAACTGCACACACTTGCCAACATTAAAAGATGTATATTCGTATTTTCCTGCTCACCACAAAGTATATTTTAATATTCTACAAACACCTTACAATAACTAAAAATATATCATTTCCCAAAAATTAATATGATTTCATTTCATTTGCTGTTTGAAAATTCATGTTAGACTTTTTCCCTTTCCATGGATTACTGTACATTTTTCTTCTCATCCTTCTTTCCCTGTAAGGGAAGAAAAATTATGTATATGTTTCCTAAAGGAAAGAGTCACTGTTTTCTGCAGCTGGAATGTCAGCCTTGGAAAATCCAGATGAGCATTTGTTACTTGAGAGGTGCCATGCATTTCTTTCACTTCAGCCCTCATCAGGTTATTATTTGCTTTGCAGTAATTTAATTTGGGGAAAATCTTTTAAAGGTAGTAAGAAAGGAAGTAAAATGAACCTTCTTTCACCATTCATATAAATAAAATACTAACTACTAACTGGTATCTTTTTGAAGAAAGTGAAGCTTATGTAAAATGCTGCTCTTTGGGAACTGATTTATCTCACCACATAGAGTCTTCATAGATTAATTGAATAGATCCAAGCCCTGCTTCTTAACTAGCATCCCTAGATTTAGAAGAAATTCTAAAAAGTTTGGCACAGCCTTATATTCTGCTCCTATTAATCTGCTTTTTATGACATTTTCTCTGTTTTGCTATCTTTGAATCTCATCTCAAAGCTATATGTTTACAGTAGGCTGAAATACTTACATGACCTTCATATATCTTTATTGTAGTCTAGATTTATTTCCCTTATCTTGAAGTTCATGGTGGAGCTCTGAATTTTATCTAATATCATGATGAGAATCCCAGAGCAATGTCTTCCCCATCTTTTGTCATATTTGCCCTTTCATTTGTCACATTTCTGTAAAGAAGCCAATACTGTCTGCCAATCTAAAACAAACCAGCCATATGTAGTTGTGTGAGGAGCAGCTGAGGGCACTTTTTTATGTTCAGCCTGGAGAAGAGATTGAGGGGAGACCTCACTGCAATTCCAGCTTCTTCATGGGGGGAAGAGCAGGGGCAGGATTGAGGGAATGGCCTGGAGCTGTGTCAGGGGAGGTTTAGGTTGGGTATCAGGAAAAGATTCTGCCCCAGAGGGTGGTTGGGCACTGGAACAGCTCCCCAGGGCAGTGGTCACAGCACCAGGCTGGCAGAGCTCAGGAAGTGTCAGGACAGTGCTCTCAGGCACAGGGTGTGACTCGGGGTGTCCAGGGCCAGGAGTTGGACACTGATCCTCATGGGTCCCTTCCAACACAGAATATTCTGACTTTTGTTATACTGCCATCATCACCTGCTATGTTGATCTAGTAACATTTACCAACCAGATCAAGAGAAGACTTGCAAAGACTGAACATGTTGAGAGGACAGGTCCTTTTTTTTCTGATTAATTAGCAGAATGCTACTCCACTTGCCTAATGTTTTCAAGTGATACTAAGATGACTAAAAAAAATATTCCTACAGCAGAACTACTTCATGTGGGCAGAATTCAGCTGTTAGGCTATTTTTTTCTCCAAAAAATACTCATTTAGCTATGGGGGTTTTTCTGTATGTATTTGCTATGAACATTTTTCTTACTGACTCCAACAGCCTCTTTTCTTAGTACCCAGCTTCAAACACACAAAGGATATGCCTACCAGGATACTAAAAAGAAAAAAAAATAGTCAACACCTTGGAAAAAGGCCCACTTTATTACAGAATAGCATGCCCCACACACCTGGCTTTCTCAGTACAGGAAATCCTTAGCATGACTTGACAATAATCTTCTGAATAAGCATCTAAGCTTGCAGAAATCAGTGCACTCAGCACTGGGCCATGCTGCCTTTGAAAGCAGAGAAGACTAACCCAAAGTTAAGAATAACTCATTTTTGCACAGTAAATAGTCTTTTTGGCTAGCTAATGTAAATGAAATTCTATAAAATATTCTTCCATTTTGCAGGCAGATATCCTAAACAGATTTCCTAATTCTAATAACACTTAGATTTATTATGCTGTTTCTCACTTTTCTATTTCCTCTTTAGTCTGTCACCCAAGGGCATCAATTACTTCTTGTTTTTTAGCATATACTGACTTGATTTGCATAGACATCTCACATGACATATTTCTTATATTATTGTGCTTCTCTGTGTAAATAATTTTCTAAAATGGTTGCAGTGATGATCTAAAATAATATATATATACATTATGCTCCTGATATATTTATGGCTGTAATCTTGTTTCATAAAGCCATAGCATGATTCATAGGATAAACCCAAAGGAACAAAACTGTTGGATTCAAGAACACACTTTCAGTTTACCCAACTAAAACTACAAGGCAGGAGAAGCAGTATACCAGACCTCTATAATTTCCAGAAAAAGTGTCCAAAGCAAGTTAGAAGCTTCCAAGCCTTTACATATGCTGATGGTTATCAATCTAAATGGCAGACATGATATTCTTTATTTGTGAACAATTTCCAGCAGCACCTACATTCTGTGGTGGTGAATTCCTGGCCCAGATGCATTCCCACCAGCAGGCAAAGCCTTCAACCAGCTCTCAGTGCTGCCATCCTGGAGCATGCCTGAAATCTGCATCCCCTGCCTCTGCTGCCACTCTGCTCCTCTTCTGGGAGTGTGCTCACAAGACAAGGCTCTTTGAAGGCAGATTTCCCCATCCCAGCAGAGTCACTGGCTATTTAAGGTATAAAGAGCCACATGTTTTCATCAGAGAATGGATCTCAATTTTTAGACAACCCCTTCCCTCAGGTACAGGGTTCTCTTGGTTTCTCACAATAAAACAGCTTCACCTTGTCTAAACAATTAAATAGTCCCTGAGGCAGAGAGATGAATGCACTGAAGCCTGTCTTTGCCTCATATGAGGAAAATTGAGGCTTACATCAAAATAGGTAAATAGTACTATTACTACTGCTCTCTCAGATGGGACCCACAGAGATAATCACAGAATGCCAGGTAGCCCTCACTGTGGTTCACCTTGCAACTCTGGATGAGGCAAAGTAGAAGTGAAACAAGGCTTTGGAATGTGCTCCATTCCCCTGGGCCATGAGGTGCCTGGAGTTATGGGAGCCAGCGGTGCTTTCCACAGAATATCTAACACCAGATTCTAGTTCAAGGCCCCAAGACAGACCCACTGATGCAAGTGCCTCCCAGAGCTAAACAGGGAGAGGTTCTTTTGCTTCCCACCCTCTCTCAGCATCTCATTTCAATGTAGCTCCATGATTTTCAATGATTTTCACTCATCAGGACACTAAAATATCTTTGTGACTAAGCCCTGTTATTACAGAACTCAAAGCTCACAAATCCTGCAGGCACTTTGGGATCCAGCAGTTAGGTGATGCAGTGCTGAGTGCCACAACACCAAATACCTCAAAGAATCAGTTTCACAAACATGCTTCATAAGGACTTTATGGAACCTCAGCAGATGGAGTTCCATAACTCCTGTGCACACTACATAGTACTTACACAAATGAGAAGGTCAGGGGCTTGCTGAGGAAATGGTTTATTGACAAGAACTATAGAACTGCACCCTCTGACCTATTATAATAAAACATCATCACACTACTTTAAGTGTTCATTACCTTTTTTATGTTATTATGTAACTCCCACCACACTTGGTTCACTGCAGATTGCTAAAATTAATGACTTCCCTCTCTGTTTTTAAAAGAGATTCTGCAGCCCAGGCAGTGGCACAGGGTATTTCTGTTTCAGAACAAAGTCCTGCCATGTCACACTGGCTAGACAGGATAAGGGAAAGGGAAGCAATCCATCTTTGCAGGACTGTGTTTCATGAGCTTGCTTTTTTCATCTGGCAGTTTGGTTTATGTGACTGCTGGTCTGTAATGTTACTTGTAAAAAAAAAAAAAAAAAAAAAAAAAAAAAAATCTCTCTTCCCCTGTTCTCACATTACCCCCTTAAGCAGGTGGAAACTTACACCCAATCTTTATTCAATGTCACGCTGGCTCCATAGAGATGTTTTAAAACTGGCTTAAAGTCAGGCAAAACTTTGAGAGGACACCTTTAGTGCACTAGACACTCAATGTACCTAATTTATGATTGAATCACCTGATTTAAGTTTCAGTGGTACAGCCCTGAATATAAACATGCCCAAAGCTAACAAATTAAGCAGCAAAACACAGCAAAAAGTCTGAGTATTCTAGCAGTTCTTTGGAGAGATTCCAAAGTTTAATAGCACAAACAGAATAAATAAACTCTACGAAAAAATCAATTTTTCAAAGGTAACATCTGTTCTGCTCTGGCTCCTGGTGTGAATAGATTCATCTGTGCACACATACAAGTGGGCTAATGGGATTCAGTGTGCTCCAATACCCATCAGCATGCTTTGTCTTCATCAAAAACTCTAATGGGGATGGGGCTCCAAAAGTTTTTCTGAAACAACTTATACCAATTTTGCAAACTGTTTCATATGAATCTTTACATTAATTCCATAGACTCTAAACCTAAGGATATTTAGGATATATTCAGAAATGTTAGCAGAGAAAGGAGTCTGAAAATTTGACAGAAACTGTTTCCCCCCAGTTCCAATTTTGAATTTTGTACTTTTCATAACTTCCCAAGGCTTCTTAAACACCAAAACTGTGCAGTGCTAGAAGTCATGTGACTGCTTTGGCTTATGCTATGCTTCATCAATTTAAACCAAATTTTTCACAGGGTATGTGACATAGCCTAGTTATATTAAATATAAAAAGGGAAGGTGCATGAAACAAGTAGCAAAAAGGATCTTTTATGTTTGTTTTATGAGTTGTCTGAAGGAGCAGAAATCAATGCTTTAGCTGGGTAGAAATTAGAATTAATATTATGCTATACCTAAACACAGATTAAATCTTAAAACTATTAAAATTAATCATGGCTCAACACAGCTCCATCATACTGATTTATAAGGAAAATGGTGGGTTTAGTGTGTTGAGTTCTTCCTCAATACTTGAAAACTGCATGTTGGTTTAGTTTGTTTTCTATAACTTTATTTCCCAGTATGACTTTATAAAATCCTTTAAAGCTTTCTCTTTTGTTTTTTTTTTTTCCCAGCATGATTTCCATCAAATTTTGCTCACAATATAAAGTTATAGTGTCCTTGTAAGCACAATCCTTGCTAGCAAACAAAATTATTAATTATTAATATGAGTAGTTAGTTGGAGGACAGATATCTGGACATGATGTTATTCTAACATCTCCTGGGAGCTGTGCAGTAGAGGGGAAGGAAGCATTATCCTGCAAAGCCCAGGAAAAGAGGCTGTAGGCTGGGTCAGGATCTTCCTTCGTGTGTGTGATAGGGCAGCCTCACCTCCAGCAGCCACTGCACCAACAGCATTGCCGCAGTGCAAAAGAAAATTGAAAAACTTGGCTGGTTCCTAATCTCAGCTAACACCTCCTTCCTGCCACTGCATCCCCCACTTTTCACAGGTGGGATGCAGAAGACCTGGTATGAGGCTGCCCCCACTGCAGCTGGTCACAGAAGGAGGGAACATGATTTGGCCATCGGGAGAAAATGCCAAAGCTCTGACACCACACTATTAAGGAATTTTCAATTTCAGCCCCAATAAGACTCAGATAAGCAGCTGTGATTGACAGCAACATTAATTCAATTGTAGCCAGCTTCAGGATCAGATAATATTCAGTAGCAAAAAGAAAATTGGCACATTAATGCCCAAAAGCCAAAGAGAAACTCATTTTGAGGAAATCACTCCTGCACTGGGTAAAAGGGTACTGAAAGAAAACAAAATTAAAACAAACAAAAAAAAATGTAATTATTTCTTAGGGCTCGGGTTTTTTTACTTTTTCTAGTTTTAATTTTGATCTTTAATTGAGTAGGCACTATTTTAATTGTAAATCTCTTGTTATACTTAGCATTTGGGGGCATGTATGATGGAGACTGTGTGTATAAACATTATGACAGAAAACTCATGCACAAAATCAATGGAAAATCATCAGCTTATTTTTTTATTATTGCTTCTTTACTCTTTGTTCTCAGAACAATCAGTAACAAACTATAGGCTCTGCTGCACTCAAAACTGCACAAAAACCAAAGCTTTTCCACACCCTACAGGATAGCAACCTGCAAGACATAATACCATACAGAGATACTGTGATTGCTTTCTATACCTCTGTCTGTCACATAGTATATTTTTTATATAATATTATAATATTTTAAGGAATTTAAACTAGTTAAAACTTTTCTGAAGTGCTCGTCTAAGAAAGCTCAGTGAAAGTGAGAGAGACAACACAAAGAATAGGCTGGCTGGAAAATATTATAGGTAGATAACATGCGCTAAAATGATGACAAGCAGAGGTAGAAGGACTATTCTTAATCCTGTGTGAGAGAGTCATGATGGGGTGGAAGTTACTTGTGAAAATTATGTCAAGCAGAAAACATAGGGAAAAGGACAAGAGTCAGAAGGAAGAAGAAACAAAAAGGGAGGACTTACTGCATACATGAACCTCCTGGGATTAAGAATGGCAAATCATCCCCAAGTCCCAAATCTAGGGGATAAGTCAACAACCCCTTAGCAGGATCTCACTCTTAATAACAGCAACACACCAAAAGGCTTTGCTCTTCTAAAGCTGCAGTGTTTCAGCTCCAAATGTTGGAAAATATCTCTACTATTTTTATTCAGCATGCAGTGTGCACTATGGTACAAACCAATGTTTATTCACAAAAGCCTATTTTTTCCTTCACAACTATTTTGTTTATGTTTGACTGATCAGTGCACATGCTACTACTTTTTCTGTCCACCTTCCCACTGAGAGCTTTGCTCACCTGCCAACTCTCCATCCAAACATCAGCAGTGAGTACAGTATGACAAGTCGATGAGCCTCCCCTCCCAACCCCTTCATCCAGCTTGCTTGACAGAGGGTCAGAATCTTCCAATTGCAAAATTCATCCAATTATGCTGTTCCTTTTGCCTTGTTACCACCTCCCAACTCCAAGTTCACTCTCATTTTCATGTGTATTTTCAAATACACATGTACAATAGTTTCCCTTGGCATCCAAAAGACAAAGATCATTAGAGCAGGTCTAGAACTGGAGCGGAGAAGAAAGTGAACCACAAGCATATTCCAAAACAATCACCCCTCGGTTGCTGAAAAAACTTTCAAAATTAAATGTTTATGAGTTTGAACATCTTTTAGGTAGCATTACACTGTCAATAAGAAAATCAAACTAATATTAGTACTGCTATGGTGTATTTCAATTTTTCTGCCCTTTGCTAGGCCACCCCATAACGTTATCACACACACACACAGAGGGATCAACCATGCCTAAACTGAAAGTCAAACCCTGCAGGTACAGACCTTGCAATGTTGAGTAAACCAGAATGACTTGATACAGCAGAGGCACAAATACTACCTGGGAGCTGCCAGTCTCAATTCCTCAAGCAAACTGCAGAGTATTTTCTGTACTTTGCTGAGGCGAGGAACAGAACTCGAAGTGGATGCAGCTCAGCAGGTTATGGCCAAAGACTGAATGATCTCTCTCAGTTTCCTCAGTGACAGAACTGAGATGCAGGCAAATAAAACAACCTGACACACAGAATCTCAAAACGATGATAGGTCTGTTCCAAGTTTCATCTCATCTTTACACCAACACAGAAGCCTGATTTAGCCATTCAGACAGTGTTACTGCAGCCATAAAAGATAATCTGCTGTCATCTTTTCTTTCAGCATGAAAAGTCTTCTGCTTGCCTCTCAATATGATGCTTTAAGTGTTTCTTTGTCAAAACTGTGAGGTCAAAAGAGTGCTCTGCTATTAAACCTTTCTGTGTCTTAAATTCCTTCCACTTCAGGTGTCACAGGCTCCTTTCAGTTTTCTCACCTGAGAAGTTTCACAGGACAGTGCCTGCGTCCCAGAGTGACAGGAGAGGAAACATGCACATCCCAGGCACTTCCCATATGTCAGAGTGCTTTGGTCTCAGTGACAATCAGCATGATACTGAGAAAAACTACTAGAAATAAGAAAATCAAGGAGGGAATGATACAGAGAGGGCATAACATATTTTATACTAACTGATATTAGCTACCACAGCAAAGGACAGCCGTGCAACACCACCAGATTCAAAGCTCCCTGTTGCCAAGGTTTGGGTCTGAGGCACACCCCATATACTCTCTCTTCCCTTTCTAAATGCCCTTTCTAAGATGACCCAAGCTGGCTAAACAGGAAATTAATTTCTTATCTGTCTTCAAATGCATACTATTCCCCTTTGTCTCTCTCAAATCATAATGTCCCATGAGGCAGTGTACCTTATGTGCCTTACTTAATACATATCCAGATTTGATTTGCTATTCAACCTTGTCTAGCCAAACAGTTCTTATCAAAGACAGATACTGGTCTAATCTGACACAATTGGCTTTTGTTAAAAACACATTGCATTTTATCCAATTTTCCATGTAACTCCATGTCCTTGACCTACCCTTTTCCTTCCCAAGTGGTTCAAAGACTTTGTTTAGTACTGTGGTCAGACATACATAGCCATCCTCAATCCAAAATACTTACAAATCTCTGTCCTTGACTACTATCATAAGTCAGACAAAGCTGTATTAAATGTGGTGGTCACATTTTTTTAAACTGAAAAATCAGCTTTCAACTGAATGAAAAATCTCTTAGAAAAATTCAGACTTTCCATTGAACTGTCAGGCATCTAAACCCAGACTTATTTCCTACTAAGAAATCAAAGATATTTATATTATAAATGATAATTTAATGTCTTGCAGAAAATTAGTTCAAATCCCTTACTGATCAAACAGCTTTCCTGAGGGTGGACCAAGAACTGCTATGAAAGAACTTGGAACAGTACCCATCATCATTCACAGATACATAAAATGATAATTTAGGAAGGTCCAGGCTTCCTAAATTATTTAGCATATACACCCCTAGACTGTAGACAAGAGAGCTCTTGTCTACTATCTAGACATGTATAAGCCAGAAAGAGCAGTGGGAGCTGCTCCAATGGTGCTCTGGAAAACAATTAGCTAGAGAGTGAAAAAATATATATTTCTAGTGAAGGTGTCAATCTTTCATCTAGATCATGGCAATGCCGATGATCCAAATGAATGAAAAGAAATGGACCCTTCAGGGTATTTCTGTGGGCTGAGGAAGTATAACCAGAGAGAGGCAACCTTATTTAAATCTTTCATGACATTGACACCCACAGGTGATCGTTCACACACCAGAAACCATCTACTGTCACATTATTAAGCCTTGTGGACAAAGAGCTGATCAGATTTCTGGAGACCATACCAGTACCTCTGTGTTGGAGTTCACTAAACTCCCCAGAAGATGATCTGCCCCTGGAGAGAAAGGGGCACAGGCAGAGGCACTGGGAACACCCTGTCCCAGCCCAGCTCCCTCCTCCCTGCTGCATCCCAAGGTCCAGAGCTCTGCTCCATCTCCTTGGGGACAGAGGGACTGGCACCACTGGCCAGGCAGAAAGGAGGGAAAAGCAGTCCTTGTCCAGGAGAAGCAGAGACTGGGCAAAACACCAGGATAGGACCTGGAGAGCACAGAGAGATCATGATCCTCATGGAGATTGAGTCTACTTAACTGGGCTTTAAGTCAGCTTCTGTGACAGTACTGAAGGTATCTAGTGCCAGGGACACCTGTTTTGTTCAACACCTGCAGTAAAATAAACATTTGAGCCTCTGAAAGCTGTTTATCACTAATCATGTTCTGGCTGAGATACTGATTTCCCTTTGCACCTTGCTATAACAACAGTTCTGCAGAAATACAGGAATCTTTGAACTGGCATCAGTTTCCACAAGATCTATCATGCAATTTGGAGATTTTTTTTCCAGATTCTATTACTGTAATTGTATTCTTATATGATAGGAGTTTAACAACAAGAACAAAAAAAATCTACTTCAAATCATTGCACAAAGCATTTTTCTCAATATGCTAAATGAATTGTTTCTTTGTTGACAATCTTCAAGTTAATAACTATAACTGAGTACAATCCAATACAGGATTGTAAAACTCATTAAAGAACTACAGGTTCACACACAAAGACAATGAAGTACTTATTCCACTGCTGGAGAGCAAAGAGGAGCTAAGATGATGTGCTCCTACAGAACACTAGAAAGATAAATGAAGCAAAGATAAGTAACTAGATAGAGTTTAGCAAGTATAGTCACACAGACATAACCCAGGACACCTAGGAACACAAAAAAAAAAGTACAATTTGAAGATTGAGTATTTCCTCAGATACTAAATCAACTACCTTAGCAAAGGGAATTAACTTGAACAAGTACTTCTATGGCTTTCCTAGCAACAAATGCCTTCTAAAGGTCAAAGATGCAAAAGAAAACAGTGATCTCAATAAATGTGTTTCTTAACCAAATCATGTTCATAGAATAGCTACACCTGCTCATGCACAATATTGCTGGCTTTTGTATTATGAGCAGCTAATGACTGAAACTAGTAAGTGACCTCTCACTCTGTAATAAAACAGAGTGAGAACACCTCATGCTCAGTCATGCTCTACTGCACTTTTCCCCACCTCTGTCTGTATTAGTGCCAGGGCAGCACCACTGCACGTGTGCAGTGTCCTGGCAATAAAGAGAAGGGAATGATGCCAACCACAGAAGTCATTTGTCACACTTGAAAAAAAAAAAAAATCTGTATTCTCCCCACCCACGTCCTGCCCGTGTCTCTCCAGCTCTGTCCATCACATCTCCTGTCCCCTCTCACAGTTTGCCAGCATTCATGGGCTCACAGGAAAGCCTCAGCCCTTTCCAGACATTTGTCCTGCTCCAGACTAGAGCAGGGACAGGAGCAGGCAGATGAGCCCTCCTGGCTGGAGAGCTAGCATTTGCTTTTCCTTCTTCTGCTTTATACTTGATAAGCTGCTCTGCTGATCAAAAGGCAGTGTAATCTCTTAATAGGAGTCCTCTCTTCTGATATTTTAATCTGCCACTGTTCATAAACAGAGTATTCTGGTTTACCTATTCAGAAGTTTAAACTAATAGTAGAATAAATACCTCATTTCTTTACATGTTCACTAACCTACTTTTTTCTTAGATATGTGCCATAATTAATTATCCTCAATTGTTCTTTGCACTAGAATTTGCATACCTCTTATTTTGTGAGGGCTTTCTAGCACGTCTCTCCGTGTTAAAATATCCTTGCAATTGCAAAGATGTGGCTTGCCAGAAGGCTGCTTTCTTTGGATCACAGCAGAACCTATTCCTGGGCAATGTGTCGTCACATCTTCAACATTGAGCCCTCCCCTTCTTAATGTGCTTTCTTCACAAACCTATCAGAGTGCCACTAGATAATTGTGTCTATAACATGGGTTACACACTGGAAAAAGCTGCTGGACAATCTGAACACAATCTTTGGGCCAATCTGCTCACAGGAGTAGAGATTTTCAGAGGATGTATTAAACTAAACAGACTTTGTATTAGCAAGACTACAAAGGTTGCTCTCAGCAGCTCAGCAGAAGGAGATGTAAGGACTGCTTCTCTCAAGCCAGTCCCAGCACCTTACTCATTACCAATCTGGCCAGAAGTACAACAGGCTTCTGAGGAAAATACACTGCAAAATGCTAAACCATGTCCTGATCTTGCCACACAGCTTTTGAATCTACTTACATATCTGGAATGAGCATGGTTCACACAAAAAAGCAATGCTATACTTCCATGACTACACTGTGTGTTACACAGCTGCTGTCAGCTCGCTCCAGGACTTCACCCAGCACAGGTCATGTTGGTGTCCTGATTTTACATTCCACAGGGACACACACATCTCTGATTACAGGTTCTGTTTGTACTCTCATACTGGGCCAAAAGAGTAGCACTCCAGCCTATCCTCACTACTGCACCAAACAGTCCTCAAAAAGCTTTTTCAGAATTTTCATTTTCCTTGGAGCTACTGTTTCTTTCTGACATGACACCAATCTCCTGTTTTATTCTTTATACCATAGTCTTCTGATAAAGGAAGATAGATCCTATTGTCTTATGTAGATTTTCTTTTCTAAAATACATAGTGAATTATCACTTTTGCTTCTATTTTTTTTTTAGAATATTTGCAAAAACAAGCAAGCATCAGAATAAGAGAGACATTGCTTCTCAAAGCCTTCTTCCAGGTTTGTTTGTTTTCTGTAAGAAAAGAAGTTCTTTACAGGATTTTTCTCATAAGGGAGTATATTTTTCTTTCAAGTTGTACCTTTAAAAGTGTGAGAGCATCTTTTGACTCATGGCAATGCAGAAGCTGGAGATTTCTCAAAACCCTCTCCACAGATCTGTGAACTATTTCAACTATTATTATGCTGCTATATCTCATTAAAAATCTGATTAAATATCTCATCTAACTTCCTGAAAAAATTGCCAAATAATTATTTTTCTATTTGAACATAATTTTGGTGCATTGGCTTTAGCACTGCATTGGCATCACCAGAGGCCCATAGCAAGACTATTACTCCAGCTGTTACTCACAAAGTTCTAGCAGCCATTTTCTTGCCTTGCTTTCACTGTAGTATTTTAGTTTGAGCAGAATGATGCCCACTTGTTTGGAAACTCTTGTTTCCAAACTCACATTATTCCCTTGTTACTCTCTTCCACCATCCTTCTGGTCCCAAGGTTCTCCTGTTACAGGGTAGAGACTCTACAACCACTGCTGTCCTCAAGAGCTGTCTTGGTGCAGATTCATTTTACCCGACAATTTATGGAGGAAAGGTTTCTGAAATCTTTCACTTGATTTGAATCAGACCTTCTCTCTTCTCCTCTGTGATATTGAAGTAATTTACTTGATCAAAAACAATTTGTACTTATACTTCACTGCATTTACTTTTTAAGGTTCATTCTCCCTGCATCCTGCCAATGATTAGATTTGTGGTGCCACTGGTATTAAACTGTCATTAGCAAGGGCTGTAACTGCTGCCAGTCCTCATTCCTCACACATCTGCTTTCTGGAATACTTCTCTGCCAGATGGTGATGCCAAGGACAATCTCATGAAACAATCTTCCACACAGAGTGCAGAAACCCCTGCTAACTTGCCTGTGCTTCTAAATTAGTTCCCTCTGCCAGCACCAGGGTTCAAGTGTTTTATACAAAAGCTGCACTTCAAGTGGAAAAGCTTCAAAGTGATCTCACCTGAGGCAGCTGGCACCAGAGACTTTCTGAGGCTTTAAGGGTTTGTGCACAGCCAGGTCACAACAGTGTTCATCCTTTCTAATGCAGTCATTTATCTTACTCATACCAATGGTATCTCCTGTTCTGTAATCATATTAAATGTGCCATATGCTGAAGTTCCTTTTCTGCAGGAAAAGAAACCCTATTGCCAAGCTACAGACAGAGCAGCTTTGGAATGTCCTGAGAAACTTCTATGCCTTAAAACATGCCAGGAAATCCTTTTAAGTGTTCCGAGGTCAAATTTCTTTTTATGAATCCCATGTTGACTCAGGTTTTCACTAACTTAACATTTTTTAAGTTTTTGCTTCGTTTATGGATTTGGTGCCATACTTATTACACAGAAATTCACATGCCTTTTATCTTTCTTTTTCTTCTAGATGTATTTAATGTAGTATTTTCTGATTATAAAAATGAATGCCTTTTATATGCTTCTAGTTTCCTTGGTATGGAGGACATTGTGTTTGATCTCTTATTTTGCCTTAGGAATTCTATATTCTCATGTTCTGAATAGATACTTAATTGTTAGGCATCTAAGTCTAATTTAATTGTTTAGACTGTTCTACAATCAATGAAGGCAAAGAAACTCATCCTAATCTCAATTCATTCCACTTAGTCTTATCCTGCAGTACTGGAGTTCAACAGTTTTGGATTTGGCCATTTCCCTTTGCTGATGAAAAAGTAAGGCTGGAGTTTAGATGTCTGCCTGATATCCTGCTCTAAGGTGTCTGAAAATAGGGGATACCAATCATGTCAACTTAAAATCACATATTTTTGGGAAAAGTCTCATGCATGTCCTGAACACTGATGTGATTAGTGCAAATCTCACCCATTCATTGTGTGTAGCTGACTCCTGCATCTCAGGTGTTGCTGTTTACTTGGTTGTAAGATTTTTGGTATTTTACTTTTGTTTGGAGTTTTGATTTTGGTGGTGGTAGTGGTTGTTTTGTTTGGGGAGGGTTGGAAAGCTATTTTGAGGGGCAATAGATGTTTTTTTGTCAGGTGAAGAGTCATTTTTTGTTACTGTACAACTGATGGCAGAAAAGGTTTTCTTCTACTCTTTATCTGCCTCACATAGTCTGCATCTTCCAAACCGCTTTCTAATGTTAATCTGTCTCATTTTATATTATTTTTTAACCTTATATGTGTATTATTCCATCCTTTGCATGCTGCGTCCTTCTATTTTCAAGAGTAGCTACATTACCACTCATCAGTTATATAAGCAGGTTTCCATTTAAGTCTCTGAGTTTTACTCACATGGAGGCGTTATATTCAGGATATAATAGACTTCAAATACCTTGAATAATGTCTTGATTTTCTGCTCTGCCTCAGGGAGCTATCAGCTAAGACTGTGGTCTGCAAATACCCCAGACATTTTACTCAGCACATATAAGAGAACAAGCCACTTCTCAATCTGCAGCTACTTTTATATCAGAAGATGTGACTAAGATCAGCTCCACCAGCTTCCTCTGTTTTGCCTACATCTCTGCAATGCTTCCCGTTTCAAAGCTGAAAGCAGCATTTTTAGCCCCATTCTGCAAAAAAGCCAGAGTTAATTCTTGATGTCTGACATTACATCTGGATCTGGAATTTAAGTCAGACAGACTTTCCTGTAAATACACATTGAACCAGATTTTATTAATACTGATTTTCATTACTCTCCCTTCTTTCAGACATGAAAATGGCAAAGCCAGAAATAAAGAATCTTTTTTTTTTTTTTTTTTTTTTTTTTTTTTTTTTTTTTAAAAAGAGAGACCTGATGATTTGGCTTTGCAGAGCTACAGCATTATTCCTTTTATCCTCAATTGTTTAGCATTTTGTTACAACCAGACTTTTTAATGCTTTTTAAACCGCTCCTTGAAAAGATTTTAAAAAGTCACAAAGAACTACAACACAATTTGCTAGTAACAGCTATAAGTTAAGATTAAAATATAATTTATACTGCATTTAGTGATTCCTCCTCACCTTTCTCCACAGAAATTAACTTATCTTTACATGTTAAATCACCATAGATCTCACGGGCTTTTGAAACACACATCTGTTATTCTAACAATTTAATCTAGCATAACCATTGCCCAATCTTTCAACCAGTCTATACTGATACCTCCCCATCCTCTACAAATTTCATGGTACATGAGAGCATGTACAGCATCCTCTCTTGCAAGAGCTCCCTCTGAAACACCTCTCCTCCTCTGGGGCATTTTAATCTGCTGCCCAAGCACTTCAGAGATGTCTCTGTGCCTCCCCAGCCCAGTCATGCACACAAGCTGTGCTCTGCAGCACCCCAATAATCTCAGTCAGCTGTTAGCAGGAGCCAGCCACGTGCACAGCTCAGCCAGAGAAAAGTTTCATGGTTTGCCTGCTCCCACTCAAACACTGCCAAAATGGAAATGTTTGCTCTTTAGGCTGACACGTAATTTATACCAAATCATCCTATTAAAAAAAAACACATACAAATTGAACTCTAACAAAGAGCAAAATGTGAATTCTTCTTATTACAGAAAACAGATTGGAAAAATAGGAGTGATATCTCTAATACCTTTCCTAATTATATTTCTTCATAAACACAACAAAAAGTAATATTAAAAACTCATAAGTAATCTAAAAATTGAGACTCTAAAATATTCACAAAAAGGACACTAAAACAAAAGGCTGCAAAGCTCAAGAAATCTTAAAAACATTGCCCAAAGGATGGATTTGTGGAATGCTAGAGATGCATGCCTGCAGCAGAAATATAGCACCTAGCACTAGAATATCAAACAACATATGTAACAAATGTACACTTATAGCAGCCTGATATAAGAAAACATCCTCTGAAAAAAATTCTATGTAATTTTGACTAGTATCACAAGAATTCCTATACTTGGGGCTTTTTAATAGCAAATACAGTGTGAGCATATTTTCCCTTGAGGAGGATGGGATTGCTTTCAGTTACAGAGCCCCCATTATGTGATGAGGCAAGAGGCAAACCACCTTTGAGCCAAATGCAGGGCTTTACAGAGCTGCCACCTGTATTTCCACCTGGGACCAAACCTGCTGCTTTCCTGAGGGGGTGGGTGGGGTGTCTGGGTTTGAATGTTTTTTGATGTTGTGGTTGGTTTATGGAGGGTGGGGGGGTTCTGCTCCCCACCTCAGCAACTAATTTCTCTCTTACTATGATATTTTTCATAGCAGAACCACAGTTGGACTAGGATTCTGTTCCTCTGGCAAAAGGAAAGGGAAGTCCAAATCTAAACAGCCACAACATTTCTGCCAGAATATCTTTCCCTATTTGAACATGATAATCCTCTTTTACCAAAAAGATAGTGATTTTTGCCATCATCAAAATTTGACAGAACATGTCAATTAAAGTGTGGTCACAGAAATTTTTAAGCTATGATTTTTCATCTTAATATTAATTCAAAACTATTTTTTACAACTTCAGATTTTCTGTATGATGGAAAACCTAAACATTCTGCAATATGGTTAATGGCAGTAGTGTTTCTGCTCAGATTTACCTGAGACTTCTCACTTAAAAACATTCTTTCAGGTTACCTGTATCTTTGTGAAGCAGGAGCTATACAGGAGAAAGACTTCCACAAGAGCTGTTTGTTTCAGACAGTATTAAAAAAAAAAAAAAAAATCACAATTCCATGGTTGGATTCCTGATAAATCCTCATGAGTTTATTTTTAAATACATTGCACTTAGAGCAAAGAGGACACCACATCAGTGAAACTCAGACAGAAGCTCAACCAGGACCAAGGAAACAGATTTAGATACTGAGCCTGGTGTTAGTGAGACAAAGGGAGAGGAACTATGCCTGGCCAGACTGAAACTGCCTGGGCAAAGGGATGGTCAAACAGCAATGAGGCAAACCAGGGTAAACATTTCTGGATGTGTGACTGAGAGCAGAAACCACGAGATCAATGGGAAAATGGGTATGTGATTACAAAAGCAGGGCATGGTAACATTCCTGCATTATATATGGATTAAAATTCTATGCACGTGCCTATACTGGTGTCCTTAATCTGGTTTCACAGCTCAGAAGTTGCCACCTTTCCAACACTAACACCATTCTCTAGCACAGGCTGTATGGCATAGATGTGCCATACAGTATCCATATACTCACATATATGCACTCAGTATAGTCAAATGCTGCCCAGGCAGGCCTGAAGGGCACAGCAGTGCTGCCCTGCCAACTTCTCCCTAGCCCTGAACTGGGCAGGCATGAATTTGGTCCAGCTCTAATTTCCCAGTTATGCCAAGAGGTTTGTACTTCATTTCTTCCAATTTTTAAAGGAACCTTAGTGCAACATCTACCTTTTTCTATTACACTATTTAAATTACATCTCACTGGGGATGCAACCAGAGCAGCTGGAGTGTGATAAGGCTTCTTGCCAGCCTTAAAATGCACTAGGACCCACATCTGATATGCTTTTGAAATGCCAGCACTGCACATGGATTTTTCTTCCTCTTTTATGCTGCCCTAAACGATGTGATTATGTCTGTAATACTATAAAGCAACTGTGTCAACTGTAAAGAGGAAATATTTATGGCATAGGTTATTAAAACAAAGAAAAATAGGCCAGTGCCATTTAAGTTCCTTGAGTGGGCTGAATAATAACTAGTTAAATAAGGAACAAAGATAAATAATTTATTACAGAATCAACACAGCAAGCACAAGAAAATTGCATTCACTTTAAACTGCATCTCAAGAGGCCTCAGAGCAGAAGCACAGACAACACACAATGAATGTGTCAGAGCAAATGCAAAAGGAAGGGGATTTAGAGAACCTGTTGCAAAATGGAGTAATCACTCAGCTTCAGAATATCCACATACATAAATGCCAGCCAGTTAGACACACCAGACTAAACTTTGTGCTGAAAGTAGTAGTGGCTCAAGGGACTGAAGATTACTGTGGTGGCTGGGTAAATTGTCTGCTTCAGCACACAGCCCCTGGTACTCTGTGTGGTCAAGGCTCTGTGCAAGCATGGGCAAAAACAGGACTCATTTTTACAGAGTGGGAGAAAAGCTCATTAGGAAATTATAAGGCTGCTGGAAATTATAAGACCTAGCTCAGACACCACTGGATTAGGAAAGGTAGAGTTATACTCATCTTCAATTACTTATTCTGGAGGAGAATTAAAGAACAGAGCAGACAGAACTCATATAATCAAATGCAACTTCCCTTACAAGCCTGCATTTTTCACGCTGAGTCTGACAAGTCAGTTCAAACAATTCAAGTTGTTTGCAATAACAAAGCAAATATTTCCAAAGATTAAAAACCTAGAATTATGCTTGTATTTCCAAATTTGGCCTTTTAATTAGTTTTTTCTGAAGTGCTGAAAACAGAGCAACTCTAATTAATGGCTTTCATACTTTGCTTTTTAATAATAGCCCTTAACAGCCTGGCAGTTTGGAGGCTTCAGATAAAATCAGGAATGGACCAGAAAAGATTGTTTAGCTTGATTTTACTCTAACAGAAAAGCGACAAATCTAAACTTTCCCTACACAATTAGATCTCATGAGATTCTCACCTTGATCATGGTTCTGATAAGAGTTTATATTAAGATCTCACCATCTTTTCTGAAGTAGACTCAATTTTTCACACAAACTCAGTGTATGACCTTGGATGAAAAAAATCACCCAATCTTCTGACAGATGCAGCTTAACTTCTAAAAACATATACAAAGTATGCACATACAAACACCACTCTAGAACAATTTCCATGCCTGTAGCACATAGGACACAGCAAATTATTTAACCTTTCAATTTTTAAGAGATCGGAAGTGTATTTTAGATTTCTTCAGGATAAAGAATTTGTACTTTGTGTGTAAAGCAGTGATACCATAAACAGCCAACAATGGAAGTGCTGGAAAAGGAAAGAAAAGGAAGGAAAAGGAGGCACTGGTGTGATAGGCCCAAAACTCAGTGTTCCTTCCTCACTATTTCTACAATACTGCTGCAGAACCTGAATCACTACTGTTATATTTGTTCCTTTCTTGTTTAAGGAGGCAGGGAGAAAGATTGGGGAACATGGCACAAGCAAGAGAGCAAAAGAAAGGAGCAGGGTAGAGAAAGTGGGATGACAAATCAATAAAGTAAATTTTTCTGAGCAGCAAAAAGAACTGACAGGTCTGCTTTCCAAAGAACACTGAAAATTACTTTGTGAGTAAAAGTGGCAGGGAAGATAAGTCAACTTGAAGGACTCACAGGAGAGCTGTTATTGGCAGATACACAGATGATGTAATTGCTCAAGATGAGCAGGTTTCTCTTTTATCTCAATAAAGCACTTCTGGATGAAAAGGTTGAAAAGACAGGTATGAGACAACAGCATAAGGCCTGTTCCTAACTTATATAATTTTATACAAAGAAGATTTGATGTATGAACTGAAAAAGAAATGCATTGAATGCTGAAGATAAAGTATTACAGAAGAACTTACATAACTCCTAGTGAAAAAAGGATTTAATATTTGATGAAATACACTTTGTTGAAGAAATGCATTGATTTTTCCAAAAGGCTAAATATATGTGTTTAAGAAAATGTTTGCCATTGTTCTTATATAAATTAGCTGATAGAATGGCATCTCAGAGTGTCTTGTTTACTCTCCTACATCTTGCTCTAAGTGTGATTTCTTATGCAATTCAATCAGGAGACAATCTAGAATTCGCTTCTTGTGTTTCAGCTCCTGCTGCATTATGTATCCCATTACATTCCCTTCAGCCATTCTGGTACCCTTTCAAGACAGGTTTTGAGCATCAAATGGTTTGGGTTTGGGTTTGGGGGGAGGTTTTAGATTGGTTTTTTTTCCCATTACTGAAAAACATTAGATAAGACTGATGATAGGCAAATGTATGCAGTTATTGGAGGGGGGTGGTAAAGAGATTGTATTTTCTATATTTCCACTTAGTTAGATGATTTTCTTCTGCTTTAAAATGAAATTTCTTCGTATAATAGAGCAGCATGCTGCTACCAGTATCTCTATTGCAAATATCCCTTAACAAAGCTCACAGATACCTGAAGCCTCTCCTAACCCACGCTGGGCCACCTCTCACATCAACCTTACCTGAATGGTGCAGCCCTGTTGCCAGGATTCTGACCAGCCCCAGTGCATATGGGGTAAGTACCCAGCTGGGCTAACTGTGCTCAGGGTGTCAGCCAAAACTGCCACTTTAGATTGAATGCTTCAGCACAGTCCCTTTTCTAAAAAACTTTTTACTTTTAATGCTAAGAATTCTACCATTTCTTCAGTTGAGAAGGTACATTTTCATGAATGGCCACTAAACACTATGAGCTTCAAATGTGAGTGATATATTCTAAATAATTCATCCAGATGCTGAAAGTATTGGCTACCCATCAGCAATATTTAAGCAGTGAAATTATCTAAAACATCTGAAGGGTAGATTATGTTTCTCAACATTGCATGAGAGCAGAACATAGTAAGCAAGTATTGGCTTTAATCAACAAGATGGTAAAGGAACACCTGAGAAAATAAGCAAGTAATGAAATAAAATGAAAGTGAAATTGCATCAAAGTTGTTTGTTTAAGCTTTAACAAAAATCTCCCTCGAGAGTCCCTCTTCCACAGATCTTTTTCTTTGTTTGAATACAGGATCAACTGAAGGATGATGACACAGTTTATATCATCAATAATGATGACTTGACCGAAAACTGTGAATCGTCTGCTCGCATGCCAGTGCCAGCCCAGGACAGCACAGGCTCCATCCAGGCTACAGGCAAGGAAGATATTCAGGAAGGAGACCTGGGATTAGGAGGATACAAACTCCAGCTTCAACACTCTGCAGGTCAACCCCAGAAAAATTCATTGGCATAAGCAGTGCAATGCTAATCACAAGAAAGACTAAAACAAAGAAACAAAAGATCCTGTTATGTGAACAAGAGATCAGAAAAAAATGTACTAAGCACAAAAAATCAAAGAAAATTTAGATTTCAGATACTAAATGCCTGCTCCTCCCAGAAAAGAAGTTTGCTGTCATATCCATATATCTACAACCATGAGCAGGTTTTATAAGTGCAGCAGTTTTTAGTATAAGGACATAGGGCAGTACTAGCCCACTGGAAATCCATTTGAGTAACGTTTTGTCTCAGCATTTGACTGTTCTCTGCCACTCATGTACACAGGCCTTTGAATATCATTTAGAGTCTTTAGTAAGTTTAAATGGAGAGAAATAGTTTCCTAACATTCATGCTCACAGCTCTTTTCTACAGCTGGTCCTGACATGCTTCACACATAACTACTCAGTAGCTATTACATTTATAAGGAAGAAGCAGAAGATTCCTTGTCCAAGGAGTACATGATCTGAAAATGCTTAAAACATGCATTGCAGAACCTCAGTCTTGATAAATAAAGCCGCTTCACGCTCACAGTATAGACTTTTCCTGACATCCAGCCAAATATTTGCTTTCTAAATGCACCTTATACCTGGTCCACAGAGGGTTTCACTAGGCTGCCACAAACTGAACACTGATAGTAGGAGACATCGAGGTGTGTGTGAAAATCAGCAACAAACTCTTCATGGCAGCACCAAATGGGCACAACCACTGTTTAAAACCAGCAGTTATTCCACAAGGCTTTTGTTGTTACAGCCTGGCAACACGCAAAGCTTGGATGGGGACAAGGTTTTCTTGTTTTGAAAGATCATTCTAAACATATACTTTGATTTAAGAACTCAAATGTTTCTCCTTTTTTACTGTTTAAGAAGAGTTGTTTAGAATCAAATATTTCTGCAAAACAGTTGTATCTTCAGACTGCCTGCTCCAAGGATAAATTTGTCTGTCTCTCTACTTGTGCTGGGCACTCAATGTTACACTAGAAACGAGGACTGTGGTGGTTAGATATGAAATGAAAAAAAAATAAATAAAACAGCAACAAGAGGGGTATCAAAGCACTCATTGCTCTGCATAAACACAGTAAATGGATAACCAACTGCTCAGCCATACATACAGCTGACTGCCATATACTGTCCAGCATCAGTACAGATCAGCTGAGCAGTGCAAAACCAGGGATAAAGCCAGGCTTCTGTTGTTAGAGCACGTGCCTTTCCTCACAGCAGAGGTTTCAACTAACTGTGCATGATGATGTTCCTACTAAGAAAGCCAAAACATCAGAGTTTTTAAGGAAGATCATTCTTAGTATACAAAGAAAATGGGCAAGAAGAAATCTGTGATTTCTAGAAGAATAAAACTCAAACTGTCTCTTTCAATAGTCCTAAAGATGAATAGGTCTTAATTTCACCACAAATAAAACTTAGAATACAAATATAATCAAGTTTTAGTCCTTCTTTTCCAGTGTAATTAATTTCTGGTTACATGTGACTCTAGAACAGACATTTTAAGCATAAATTTAAACACAATGGAGTTGTGTGTGCTGTTACAAATTATCAGAAGCCAAAGCTGAAATTTTATTTTGTCCTAAACTCTAATCAAGGATCTTCCAAGGGCCTTAATCCCCACGTGGCTTAAAACAAATAATAGTCAGGCATAATAACGAGTTCTTCTAAGATTTATCAAATTTCCAGCTCTGTGCTTTGCTTTGTTTAGCTGCATGGGCTGGGAAAAGATGTGCAGCAGCTTACAAGAAGGGATGGAGAATGGGTAAGGAGGGAAGATTTTGTGGTCAAGTACTGGGAGACAGCAGAGAACAGAGGGAGGAGAAGCAGGCAGAGAGAGACTGGAGGGAGGTGAAGATGTGGCAACACAGCCAGAAGCTCTCGGGGTAGGTGCTAACACCATCCTGACTTCAGAAGCCAGTTTCTGGTTTCAGCCTTGGGCATGTCACCAGGCTTACTGAGTTTCTTGGTAAGCCTGGATTCCAGTCCTTAGATTATACTGGAAATCAATAAGGTGCTGTAGCATAATGAAGACACAAAGCTGTTTTTCACAACACGAACTGGAAATGACAAGCTCTTCAATAGTTTTGCTTTAGATTCTACTCTGAAATGCATCCTGCAGCATACTTTACAGGGCCTTACTGATTTATTTATTGTGCCTATCTCCAGGTTTCTCACATTTGTACAATGATAAATGGAGAGCTCTGGGGTCTGAAATTTTCTGTTTATAGAAAAAGTCTGCAACAAATACTTTTCACACTGTTCTACCCCTGTGCCTTAAAGGGCTGCTTGGTAAAGAAAGTAATTCCTTATGACAGACAAGTCCTACTTCACATCTTCACAGGTCAGATTTTTATGCTAAGGCTACCAAAGAGGCTGAATCTGTGGCTCCAGCAGGAAGGGTATTTATCACCTGGGATCATTCTCAGCAACCAAAGTATCATTAGCCATTAGGAAAACTAGCAATATGAGCTGCAAGCAAACCTGAAGCTTCTGCTAAATGGCAATGAGTCTCAATTGTCCATTACACTCACCATTTCCCTATTTTAAGACACTCCTCGTGACAGCTCAAGAGTTACAACAACATTAGAACAAATGACATATTTGTATTCAAGAAAAAATTACTGTCAACTAGTAATTCTGCATGACTGTTTAAACAGAATCATGAATGTTAAGAGAGGCCTTTAATGTTAATTTACAGTTTATACACTGGAGACTTTAACTACTCAATATCACACAGTGTTTGACTGAATGTGCAAGTCACTCATGATAAATGTGAAGCTATTCCTTCTATCTGACTTAATTTAATAAAACACTGCTTGGAAAATGAAAGGTAATATATATTGTCAAAAATGTAGCGACTGCATATTCAGAATGAAGGCAAAAACGTGGGACAAGGTGTAAATCTGGAATACTGCTAAACCTTTAAGGTTTCAAAAGTAGTAATTGACATTTTTACACAACTATGAAGAGCATTTGGCTAAGTTTGAAAGCAGTGGAACTGGCAGAGCCAGTCCAAAAAGACATTACTGAAAATATCAGATCACTATGATAACTTTCAGCAAGAAGTGCAATATTTGGTAACCTCACTGCAAAAGGGCCATTGGAAGTAAACACTTATGTTGCTGTGTTAAAAGCTTAAACTTTTCAATAGTAACAACATAAGGGCTATCTCCAAACTGATGAACTCTGTGTGTAACTTCAGCCAGGAAAATAATTGCCCTGAAGCCCTGGGAGCAGTTCACACCCTTTTCACCTAGCACCTTATTCAAGTGCCTTGCTGAGCTAGTCTCTTTCCTTTCTTTGCATTTTGCTATCAGCCATCAAGAAATGTGAGCCCTGTAACATCCTGAGTGCTGTGTACATTTGGGAACAACACAGATGCAGCAATATTCAGATCTGTGTTTTAGGTACACAAGAGCATTACATGTGTGCTTTTGAAATTCTTTGTTTTCACAAAGATTGAGAATTCTCAAGATACAAATATTAACTGTAAACTTCAGAGACCCAAGACAACATCCTGAAAGCCACTGCAGAGATTGGAAAATACTACTTCCACCTCAGCATATTTTGTGATTCCATACCTCTAAGGACAACATTGTTTTATTCCTACTTCCTTCTAGCAAAGGGGAAAATAGCCTTTATTGACATCTTAAAGCAAACCAGTTCTGAGCATATTAAATAACTTAATACAAGGAAGCTCATCTCTGGCAATATAGTCTCAAAAGACATGAGTTCTGCTTAGTGAACTGTAAAGGGCTCGTCAAAGTTTTATTTCAGAAACAGTCTTTCAGAACTTGAAAATTCTCCAGTTGACCCAAATTTTCTAAGCAAATATTAATTTATCCCACAGTCTTGGTCCCAATATCTATCTGTTTTCAGATCATGAAACCCCATCCTTCCTCGGGATCAACAATCAGTTTTTGTGGTAAATATTACTGCTCAGGAGAGTTAGACCCACCCTGGCCCTGGGCAGTCTTCCCTCCACACCAGGGAGGCAGCAAGGGCTGCACAACCCTCAGCAGGAATGATTCTGCTTACAAATAAACCTTTTGTTTCCCACCAGTGTCAGAGCAGAAGCTACATTTTCCCCAACTAATTCAGTGTTACTGGTCAACATTATTACTCCTACAAAAATCATAACTGAGATATGGAAGAACAAATATTGTTTCAGGCCTCAGAGGCTCCCAAATCTGAGCACATCAAATTACCATCATCCTTCTGAGGACCCAGCAGAGCTTGAAATTCAGGTGCAGGAAGCAGGAGAGAATATCCAGGAGTGTTTTCCAGCTACTGTTCTACATCATTGTTTGCCACAAGGCTGTCTGCTTCTGGTGTGCTACAGCAAAAGCAGATGGACATTAAAGAAGTACAGGTACTTTATTGA
Source organism: Oenanthe melanoleuca (assembly GCF_029582105.1). Taxonomy (NCBI): domain Eukaryota; kingdom Metazoa; phylum Chordata; class Aves; order Passeriformes; family Muscicapidae; genus Oenanthe; species Oenanthe melanoleuca. The sequence continues at coordinate 10,816,604 of NC_079343.1, read as the reverse complement.
ATAAGGACTTGAGACTAGATGGAGCCTTACACCCAATAAGCTAAACACTGAAAGAAATAATCTTATGCCATGATATTAGACATCATGCAAGCCTAGGATAAGTTATATAAGTGAATTGAAACAGGATAATATCCCATAAGCATAATGAGATTTCTTATTCCAGAGGTAAAGTAACTTTAGAATGCATGCCTGACTGGAAAGGAAAATATAAAAGAAAACTACACAAATAAATGAATAATGAAGGAAGGAAGAGGGGGAGCAAGGGTGGAAAGAATCAGTGCCAAGGAGATTCAAATTGAAAAAGATCAGAAAGATATTCATAGCAACTGCAGGCTAAAACCCAAATTAAGCAGTGTGAGAAACTAAGAATTATCTCACAGAACACTCCTAAAAACTTTAGTGAGCCATAGATAGCCCTGATACAACTATATTGCAAACCTTAGGCATTCCACAGACTTAAAGGCAGGACAGCTACCAGCTGAAAATAGATCAAATATAAAGAAAATTAAGAAAAGGGACCAAAGCTAAAAGGCTAATCTTCCAACAGCACTGTTGGAAACCAATAAAAGCAACACAAGACTTATATTTGCAGAAGGGTTGAAAAATGACTGAAGATACAAGTTCTGCAGTCCTCTTATTTCATCTCTTCCCTCCTTCATTCATTTTCTTCACCCAATTGTCTCTTACACCTTCTCTGGTTTACTTTAAGATGAAAACTTTACTTTTCCCATCCCCTGAGCTAACAAAATTATGAAGTCCTATTCTCCCTCTGCATGATATCCACACCCAGAAAATTTTAAATAGCTCTTCAAGAAGAAATTAAGATGATGCAAGATTGCATGCACTACATAACTTCTTCCCCAAGTGGTGATGGTGCTCAAAATCAGGGGGTCAAACACTTTGCAATATCCTTTAGCACTTCTCTATCACTACAGATGCTAAGAGCAGGAGCTCGTGTATTTTTAACTACAGGAACCGAGAGGAGGAAAAACCCTTCAGAAAAGCTGCAGAGCCATTGTCAGTGAGGCTGCCATGAGTTTTCAGTGCCAGGCAGTAACACCACATAGCACTGTGCCTGCATGGTTTAATCTCACAGAGGATGGGGATGTCCCCCCAAGGCTCGGGCACACAGGATGGCACTGCTCTGGGAGGGCTGGCACACAGCAAGGGCACCAGCACACCCTGAATGCAAACCCCTCTGTCCACCCTCTGCACATATCCCACAGCCTGGGACACTCCCTCAGCCCTGGGGGAGCTCACGTTCAGCTGCAGCAAACCAAGCAGATGTTTCCAGCTGGCAGAACAGGGAACCTGCTGCTCTCCTGCTCTTTCGTGGTCCAGGCACGTTTTTCTGCTGGTACTCAGAGAGTTCTGCTGCCACTGCTGATTAGAGAAGTGACTGGAGCACCTTTTGTGATGAAAGCTAATGTGAAGTGGACACTTGAGACAAGTACTCCAGTTTCTGCTGAATGAACCATCAGGCCCACACAAAAAAAAAAGAAAAGAAAACGCTGTTCTATTTCTTTACTGTTTTGTTTGCTGCAAGAATCTGCCTACAACCACCAAGCCCCTGATAGGTGCAGGCCTAAACACCAGTAATGGAGATCTGTTAGGAACCCTCAAACTCCCTGTGTTTGGCTCAGAACAAGCATCCTCCCCCTCTGCATGAGCTCCCCCATATGCTCTCACATCTGACAGGGTTTCACACTGACCTGGTTCACAGGAAAACTGCAATGGTTTATCCCTAAACTGAAATTTTTAAACACTGGAAGAGAATTTCAGTAAAAATTCAGGTACATAGATGCAGATTCACCAATTCTTAGTGTAGTTCAGGTGCTCTGAGAAGGTAAACTACAACTGTAAACCACAGTTGCCAAAAATTAACTTTCACATAAAAAAACCACACACACCTAAGGAGCACTATTGGCACGTGTTTGTAACCAAAGGCAGGTATTCCAGCTGAACTTCACAAGGAATACAACTCTTATAGATGTTTTACAGAAATCTCCACCTTCTGTACATACTATAAAAGTAATTAATAATATTCCTTTCTGCTCATGCAATGTCCTCAATGAACAAGTAATGACAAACTTAGTGTGTACTATAAATATACAGTCAAAACCAAAGTTTGAATGCATTTGTGTGAAGTAATAATGAAAATCTTACAAGCTTGGTTTATCTCCCAACATAATCAGGTCTGAGGAAATCTGGTTAATTCCACAGAGAGCTGCAACTATTCAGAGCATGGTTAATGAAGTTTATTAGAGAAAAACAAAGATACATTGGTATCCTTAAAAATAGCCAGAGCTCATAATTTACTTAATGTGGCTCTCAAAAGATTTAGAAATGGTTTTATCATGAGTATTGTCTGAGCCACCTCAGACTTTCACTAAGTGCTTTTGTTATTAAAAAGTGTTCAACACAGCATGCAATGAAAGTAAGGAAAGCCAAATTCTGCCTTTAAGACTTTCCAGATTATTTCTAGACCAGTCAGTGTCTTCTGATTACTTACAAAGTTATTCAGTATCCCTGAATCTGCCTAAGTAACCTGAGTGACCTGAACCAGCAAACAGTCCATGAAATCACACTTGTCCAGCCTTGAGGACTGGAGCAGGGAAGACACAGGTGCTGTTTACAGAGTACAGCCTCTCCTTTGCCACTTCCCCCTTCATTTCTTACAGAAAACAAGTCTGAGGAAAGGTTGGAGCAGCATAAAACTACCCCCCATCCATCTTCACTACTAAATTCATTTTTTACAAGTCCAAGGCTTTCCAAAGATTTGTTTCTTGTTAAACTGAGACACAATTTTTGAAAGAGTCTAAACTTAAGCTCCTAAAATTCATGGGCTTCTTATGAAATAATGTAATTTTTGCAAGTGATGAATACACAAGAACTCACACTGAAACCTATTACAGCCCTAAAGTTGCACTGAAATTAGCCCAAAGAAGTGCCAAAACACACACTGCTCCCAGCAGAGCCTCCAAGACAAAAAATACAGCATAAAACACACATTATTTCAATTAGCACAATAAGCTCTCTATTCCAGGAATGAAACTGATTTTATCACAGAGTGACTCAGCTTCTGTGTAAGGAATAAATTAGCAACTGAAACAGGACTGACCCCCTTCAGGCCATTGGTGCTGGATTTGGTTTGGGGGGTTTTTATTTCCTTTTTCTTTTCTGAAGGCTACCTGGGGTGGACCAGGCTAAGCCTGAGCAATGATGATCTCATCTTTTGCTCAGCCAAGGTGGTGGGGAGCAGCCTGCCCGGATTCTCAGTGCAGCCACAATCTGTGTGAAAGCTCAGTGTGCTGCAGCTCATTTTCCCTTGGCTGTTCCTGCATGTGCCTTCTGTGTGATTTGGCCTCATGCAGGAACAGCCTTATTGATGGGGAGTTTTTCTGAAACCTCTGGGAAAAGGTATCACTTCAGGACACAACAGTGCAAGGCTAGAGAAGAAGTTGTGAGCATTAACCAGTGCCTGAAGTTCCTGCATTCTTTGTGGTTTTAACATCCAAGATTTACACATGGAGAGAGCTCTGGTTGGGACTCAGTTTATTTAGAAGAGCTTTCGCCATCTGTTCTTCCAAATCCTGAAAACATGAAGCAAATGCACTTCACAAGCAGCTACAAACACACGTGAACTCTGCAGTTTATACAGGAATATACTGCATACAGGGAAAATAATTAATAACATTTCTGAGGTTTCTCCTTCAGGCATAAATAGAGGATTGAAGCTCTAATTCTTTCACTTTTTGCCACAGTGAAAGAATTCCCTTGTTTACACTAATTCACTGTCATACATCTTCATACTATGAAGTAGAGACCCAAACTCTTTGAAACTAAGATGGCTTAAAAGATTTTCTAATTAAACTGGTCAACTTCACTAACAGATTGCCTATCATCACACAGTTCTTACAGAGATTTTTTTAATCACCTGGAAATTAAAATCACTGAATAATTAGCAAGCTAAGTTGCAACTACAACATTTTTTAAACACCTTCAGACCACATTCCACTGAAGAAAATCCATTAATATCTACTTTTCTTAAAGTACAGCTTCCAGCCCATATCCCTGACTTTTCAACCCATTTCCATCTCCTTGACAAATGATGCTGCTCCAGTTTTCCAGACATGGGTATCAGCTGCCTAATAGCTGGGAATAAGCTCTGGAGCTCCCCTAAGCAGACTCCTGTGAAGGACCCTCAAAGGATGACCTGCCCCACAAGCTCCCAAGGAAGCAGGAGCTCTCCCACACCTGCATGGACAGCAGCAATTCCAGGCAGACCAGAAATGAGCCACTCTCCTCCTGCAAGGACTCGAATTTCCACACTTTACTCCCAGCTGAACTGGTTTGACAAGAAGCCACCACCCCTGAAGGCTGGAGAAGCAAATCCCTCATTCCCAGCACTTATCCCCAGTGCCTGCTATCAGTGTTATGCTGATGCTTCCCTGAAGATGGCAAGCTGCCCTTCACAGGCTGCTTCTCCTGCCTGTCACCTTTACGAGGGCCAGATCTGCCTCAAGACCCATGGAAAAGGCAGTGTATGAAGGGGAGGGTCAGCAAGCAACATCCCTCTGAAGGCAGCCAGAAACCCTCCTGCCCTCAGAATCTGTCATGTCCCTTTTTGTCCCCCTCTATAGAGAATATTCTTTCTTGTCTCAACAGTGCACAAAACTGGCCAAGTCAGTGCAAGAGTTGACAGGACAAAGTCAGAGAACCTGGGTCTCAGCATTCATTGATGGTTCATTTTCTATGGTTGTTTTTTCTTGGACAATCATACCTTTGCTATTCCACTGCAGTGCTGTCCATAGGTTATGGAATTCAGAGTTACTCAGGCATAGTTAAATTATCTCTTGTTTTTGCAGGGTACTTATTGTACTGAACTTTCCAAAAATACCACTCAGATGTTGTGCAACAAAAAAGCACCTTTGCATCAAAATCAAAGGCTGTACAGTATTGTACTGACTTCATTAAAGGCTCCATGGAGCAGAAGTCTAACATTAATCATTTTGATTGTTTTGGTTAAAATTAATAATAAAATTTATTATTAATTGTATGCATTAAAAATTAATATAGAGTTATGTTATTTGCCCATATACTATACCCAAACTCACAAGCAAATCTTCTAATAATTCAGTTATGAAACAATAATGGTTAATGTCCTCATAAGAAATTTCAGGCTTTTACTCTAGTAGAGAAGGGGAGGAAATATTTCAGCTGGAAGAAGTTTCTATCCCCTCTAGGATTAACCATCATAAAAACAGCAACATGTCTCTTTGAGCCTCAGCTAACAGTGTTTTTAGGCTGCTTCCAGCCCAACTACTGCAGCCCACAGCCCCTCTAGGGATGCAGGACATGCACAGGGCCTCCCAGATAAGAAAGGAGAAGTATCTCTCTGCTCCAGCCAGTGACAGGATAGTAAAGAATGTCATTTATCACATGAACTCCAGCACTCTCAAACCAGCTCACTTCCTCTCTTTCCTGGCTCCCTGTTGGTTTCACCCAAACAAGCCCCATCCCACAGCAATAATCTTTTTCCATGACAAGCCCTCAAAACCCCCAGAGGTTTAAATGGGAACATGATGACAAAGCCAGGAAACTCACACTAGTTAGAGGAAGGACAACTGTCTATTAATATGATCACAAGCAAAAGCATCTGTCAAATTCTTTTTTTAACATAATCTTAATTTCAGGCTTAACTCCCATTTATGAATACATAAAAGAGAAATTTCTTGCATAAATTATTCACTATGAATTAAACACCCAGCTGCACATAGCTGACAGATTTCTATGAAAAAATAAAATAAGGCATTTACATAAGATACCCATTTGGCAAACATTTGTTTTATCCTCTTACAGGGAAAAAATATATTTTCAAGTGTCATATATCTTTATGTGAAAAGGAAATCTATACAATAAGAATCATATATGTGGAAGAAGTTGGCACATTCCCTGGGTTTGCAAAGTTGGGGTTTAAGAGTTATTTTGGTTTGCTGTTTTCTTTAAGAAAAGTTCTGGGGAAAAAAGGAAAAAAACACTTTTTTGAAGAGACAAAGTATATGAATCACTTCTGCGAGTATAAAATCAGGACTTCTATGTTTAGAATAAAACACTTTAATTTTCTTCAAAGTTTCTTGTGGACAAATTAAACAAAATCTTATTCAAATCAAACAGCAGAAAAGCACTTTTTTTTCCCCACAAAATCTAATTTGCTATTGCTCAAAAGAAAGCTGAGTGCACAAAAGTAACTCAGAAGCATCAGTTTCCCTTTTTTTTTTTTTTTTTTTGCCTTGCTTTTTTCCCCATCTTTTTAAACGATTTAGTGCAATTGGGACATTTTTAAACCTGGAGCATCACTGAGTTGGAGTGATTCAGAAGAGGTCACACTGACAGTGCCAAGGCTCAGAGGAGAGCAGACCCAGGCACAGGGCTCATCCCACCAGCCCTGGCTGCTGCAGCAGCAGCACAGCCCTGCCTGCCCAGGGCTGGGACTGCAGGCAGCTGCACACCCTCCCACCTGCATTTCAGTGCTGATGACACAGGTGCAGCCTTCACACCAGCCCTGCCATACCCCAGCTCTAATCATCCTGGTGCTCAGGTGTAAGAAAAACAGGTGTGGCTCACCTTAGCAGAGGAGAAGGTTATGGGGACCCAGCATGATCCTAACTTCAGATCTGCCTGCTGAAATATTAATCTGTGCACTAGCCCAGCTTCAGGTTTATCATTATGTGTAACAGACTTTGTGCATGGCAGGCCCTTTCTTATCCTGCTCAGGATAGTGGCCATTGCCCTGTAATGTTTCCCTTTCTGTAGTGCAGCTTTTTCCTGTCTTGCATCAGTGGCTTGAATTCAAATACCTGAAGTAGGTTTTACAGCAATCTGAAGAATGGAACAGTGCACACATCTGAAGAGTGCAGCCAATTTCGCTAATGCACTGCCAACCGGTTTTTCTGAGAGAATATATCCTTCTGACTAGGAACCTGGTTTGCATTTTTATATTTCACAGGAGTTTTTTTTAAGGAAGGGGACCAGTTTGACTTCAGAAATTTAAAAACTCAGAAGGCAAACATCAAATAATTTCACTGATCTTTGAACTTTGAATTTAAAGGGGATAACACCAAAAATATCCTGTCTGCCTTTCACCCTAAAGCACCACCTTCCTCTGCACCTGGGGATCAGATGCATAAATGGAGCCTTCTCTTCACTGTATTTTGGGGGTGTAGCTTAGAAGGTTTCCCAGGACAGGCATGGCAGCCACATGTCACTGTGCACGTCTGGCCTCCTTTGCCAGTGCTGCCAAGCAAGGCAGGCAGTGCCTGCCCTCAGCTGAACTCACAGTGCTGCAGGGCAGGGAGGCAGAGCCTGGGAGAGCCTTTGGAGTCATCTCATTGCTGAAGCAGAAGATGAACTCCAGGTCAGTGCTCCAAGGAGTGGGAGGACAGGGGACTTTGGCACTGTTACACACTGGGATGTAAGTAAGAGCAGTTAAAGGAGAACATTTCTGAGAGTGGTTTATTCACTGATGTTTTCTTTCTGGCTGAACCATTATTACAGAGGACATGCCATAAAATGCATTCCTGTTCTGTTTCCAGATCTTCAGAGGGGGGAGTCATGGTTTTGGTTTTGTGGGGCTTTTTTAATTTACTCCTATCCCCATCCCACTCAAAATATTAATGAGGAAACTGACAACTTGAAGTCCCCTAGTCTTCCTCAACAAAGCAACAAATTGTGTTCGCTGGAAAAACTGTGCAAAACAACCACCATTAGATAACTGAGGGGTCTCATTTACTCCAACAAAAATCTGTTGCTTTGCCCCTGTGGTATGACAAGCTACAGATGGGCTGGGGAATGTGTGTTGGGATGGATAGAATTATGGTGGGTTTACATTCAGAGCAGCAGAGAGCTGAGGCTGAACACTAGGAATAAAAACTGACCCATCTGGTGGCAGCAGATTGCATCAGAGGCTGCTGCTTATTTCTCTTGCAATAACTCTACACACCAAACAACAGTCACACTTTGAGAGGATCAAGCTTTGTGCCAGCAGTTCTGGGAGTGGACAGACTCCAGCCAGAAACCATGGCCTTAAGGATCTCTACCTCAAGTTTGAAAAGGTTGGGAATTACAAATTTAGTGTCCTACTGCATCTCTGGTTTTGACTCTTTCCTCCATTTCTGCCACAAGCCTGTGCACATGGTCACCAGTGCAAGTCTCCTGATCTCCTCTAGGCACTTCAGTTTTCCACTGCCAAAGGGGAGCATAAAATGTATTTAATATATACTTATACGCTGAATATATACCATATTGAAAATAAATTATTTCCCAGCTAGCTTTTCAGGCTGTTTCTTAGATCCGAAGCCTACGCATGCCCACAGCTTGGAAAGCACTGCATCACTCCTGCTGGGAGCATGGCAGTGACCCAAATCTCTGCCACAAAGGCCAGCACCAGCACGAGGCACAAACAAAATTATAACCTCAGTCTCACTGCACATCGTACATCACAGACCATCGTACCATCACCAGCTACTGCCAGGACCAATGTTTCAGCTTTCCCACTTTGAAAAGAGCCAGTTGCTGGCATGGTCTGTCTCTTCCTCACAATGTGCCAGTGGCACATACATTCCACTGAAAGACAATATTTCATGATAAAAAGCCCAAATTTTTCTTCCCTTAATTTCAATCTGTTGCTCCCAGCATGTTTCTCATCATTGTGGAAATGAAGTCTCCTTCTTGGCATTTATACCTTTCAGAAGCTCGAAGATTTTAATGTTCTCACAGAAAATGAGTTTACTTTTCCTGCATTTTTAAATGGCCAAAGTTCACCTCAGCTGCAAAAGAGCATGAGCCAAGGAAAGCCTCTCTCCGCTTCCACTTTTTAAGCTAAAATTTAAGCAGAGAAGTGGTACTCTCAGCCCTTACATCTTTACAGGCTTGCGTAAAGCAATGGACAAAAATTTCATTTAGAACAACCTAATTTTTCTTGCTGGAGCAGCTGACTCTCCACATGAATACATCTCTTACATTTTCTCAGAAAGATGGACAGGCGCTTTCTCTGTCAGAACTTAGCAAGAGCTCATTATTAGTGTTGAGCTAAATGACAAATAGCAATGTCCCCTGCCTCCCAGTGCTACAGAACTGAGTCAGGAGAAACATTACCACTCCCTGAATCAACAGGATCATTTTGCAGTCATTTTTTGGAAGGCTGTTTGTCTGGGGACGTCTAGCAGTGCTTTGCTTTAGCTGTTGACAAAGAAGCCAGAGTTGAAAGCACCATGAACCATAAATAAAACACAGAATAGAGCTACCATGTGAGCTTTGCACTTGCTTTGCAACCGCTTCCTTTTCCTGCCCCAGCAGAGATGTGCACAACCCGACTGAGCAGATTCATTTGTTCAGCAAGGCTGCTGGCTGCTTCCACCTCCCCAGACAAAGGGCTGATTATTTCCTCTCATGTTAATGCCTACTCCTATAGGCAGGTAGGCTGCCATCTCTCTCTCTCTCATCACTACCTTTGCCTTTCACAAAAGGAAAGATCCCTCCCCATGGCACTGAGGGGAACACAGAGCCCTTTGCACTGTCTGCAAGACTTGCCTGGCAAAAAAAGGCAGGGCTTTTACTGCTCTGAATACCCCCTCCTGAGACCCACTATATTGTCAGTTCTTTTAACCAGCCTCAATAACATCCCTTTGTGAAGGCCTAAAAGGCAAATCCATCCTTGGTGTAACACCACCGCCCTCAGTAGAGTATAGTAGAGTTGAATTTGGACCAAGCTTCACTTTGATTTGCTTTAAAAGTTTCTTTGCCTGTGTGTGTAATTATTACAGGCAGATTCCCTCTTTCCCAACACTAAAACTCGTCTCTCTACCTTCTATTTCATCTTAATGCAGCCATCTGAGTTACAGACGTGCCTACATAAAGCAAATCAATAGATGCTCTCCCATCCCTGCTAGTACTAATTCTTTATCAAATATGTCTTTGACACTTGCCTTTTTAATGTTTTTGTGTAGGAGGTAAGGGGGCTGGCAAGTATTTTTGTCAGTTTGGTGTCTTTGTTTATGATAGATGGAAAGCTTGCCAACAACACACCAAATGCTCTCTAATTAAAGTCAGTTCAGTGGCTGTGATTAGATGAATTGTGAGTGACTTCTAAACCCTTCACTTCTCAGCCATAAATCCCTCCTGCTCCCCAATCACCTGCAGTGATGACTAATGCCAGGTTCCCCTAGTTACACTGGAAAAGGAGGAGGTGCTTGAGGATTAGACAAAGTCTGCTGCCTCCAGCTTATTTTCAGGCTTTTGGGCCCATGAAAAAAATTAAATATGATGAAAGAAGCCATATTGACCATTTTGCTCTCCTGTCCTTTTCATTCCTGGCTGTGTTAAGTGCTGTACACAGCTCATTTTATTTTCAGTTGATATTAACTGCCATTTCCTGACATGCTCTCCTCCATTCATTTCCTGATTCATTTGTCATTATCATTCACACATGCAGACTTCCACTGCAGTGGCCAACATCCCTATTTTAAAAAAAAAACAAACAAAAAACAAAAAAACACCACAACAACAACAACTTATGGGCCCATTCTTCTCTCTTTCACCCTAACCATGTCAGCACAACTGTTTTTTTACTCCTGACTTACATCAGCAAAAAACAGCTAAAAGTTTCCCTCCTGGAGGAGAGGAGAAGAGCAAGAGGAAGAAGTAAAACAAGCACTACAACCATTTTAGTTCTTCACCCATGGTTTTCATCCCTTTAGCTGCAAATTACCAAATGCCAAATCAATTGTTCCATGACCTTGCACTAAGTGAAAGGGCAAAACAAGAATATCTTAAAATGATAAAGGTAGGCTATCACAGCTTGCAAAAATAGTAATCAATAAACCACTTCCCATTTAACAGCCCTCCCTCTAACCAGATTGGGATTGAATGCACTCTGCCTACACTATTCATTTGGAAAAAGTAACAAACCAAAAAATAACAGAACAACCACACCACATTTGGGTGAAAAACAGACATCACATTTGAGCCAGATAAAACATATAGGACATCAAATAATCCTTTTATGATTCCAAATCATATGATTAACAATATGTACCTTATAAGCCACACAAGTTACAAACTAAGAACTTATGAACACCTTTATTCTCACAGCAGGAGCAGCATAATCCATTCTAATTCTGTGCCCCTTTCTCCTAAGTATCCCAAGTCTTATTTGGTTTTAATCTTCATCTGCACTGAAAGGTCAGGAAAGATCATCCTCAGTTCTGTCTATATGCCTTTATCTCCTGTCTGTAACTAAGAACTAAAACCCTGTGAGCTTCATTTATTTGATTTTTGCCAGTTCATAGTTATTCTTCACTTCCCACCTATGTCCTCTTTCTTTAAGCTATAGTATATTGCTGGGACTCTCCTAACAGCTTCTTTACAGTGGCACATAAATACACTTAAATTGCACATGACTTATTTTAAAAGCTATCTGGGCATTTCTGGTGTTTACAACACTTGTTGTAACAAGATTCAGCCCCTGACTGGGGTCTCTGGGCCTTCCCACACACAAATGATGGGCACATACCCAAACATTAGATTGACAATTGTTAGTGTCCGTGTTTTACGAAGGGGACAAGCTTATGGCACAGAGGATCATTTGTAGTAGAAGCAGCTCTGTGTACTTTTTGGTCCCAAGACATTTTCAGCCTCCAAATCCCTCTTGCCCACTATGTTTCACCATTCCAGTTTCCCCAGTTCTCTCTCCTTTTCAATCTAGAGTACATCAGAGTGGACTTGAGCAGCCTTCCTGACTTTTCTCCCCTGTTTTGTTTGTGGGCACATTTCCCATAGCACACATCCAGAGTGCCTGTGATCCCTCACGTGCAGCACTGACTCTGTCTGCACAAACCCCCAGGGCAGCTCCCCTGCCTATCCCACAGCTCCTCTCTGCATCCAGGTGAGCCCCAACCAGCCCCAGTTCGTGGGGTCTCTGATCAAGCCCCAAGCCTCTCCCAGGCTGCTCCATTTGCTGCTGACCTGCAGCTGCCCTGGTGCTTCAGGCAGGTCTCTCAGTGCCTTCACCGTGGCACTGTTACATGCTGAAGTTGTTCAGCCAGGCTGTTATTTGAATCAGCTCAGAATTTCAAAAATAACATTTTCTGTTACAGCTGTAGGCTTGGCCTTATGCACCACTGCACCCAATGTTTTGCTCCTCTTCCCCGAGCAGCTGCCATTCCCTCTGGACTACTGGCAAGCTGCTTTCCTGAAAAAAAAACATCAAATCCCTTGCTGCACTCACTAAGTGCCTCTCATCATCAGGAATGGGAAGCAGGACTTAATTCCCAACCAGTTTCCCTCAGCTGCTGCTCTCCTGGAGGAAACCAGAGCAGTTTGTGCTCACTGGGTGTTGGCCAAAGAGACAAGCAGAGCAGCACCAGCAATTCCCTGTCTGGTGCACCATCCTTGTTTAATCCAGTACCCTGTTTGTTATCCAGAATATTAAACTCATGTCCTGCTTCTCTGCAACCAAGAGAAATTTAGGCTGTGAAGGTGGATCTCTTTTTGGGAGTATGCCAAGCCAGGAGTGCCAGGTCACTGGTTTCCTGCTCCAATTTAACACTAATGTACACACTTGGAGGAGACCAGGCTTGGCAATAGCAATCTGCAGCTTATAACTCAGAGATGCAGAAGTGCTCTGAATAGCAGCTCTGTTTGCAGCATCAGCCAGGCTGCTTCTCCTGCTCTGGTGCTTCCAAACACACCAGCAGCTCCAGAAGCCCCACAGACCTCATGGACAAGGTCTGCTTAGTCCAGGGCCTGAGCCTGTCCTGTAACATGAAATAACAGAATACACAAATCTCTGCAATGTCCCCTCAAACACTGGGCACACGGAGAGCACCATTTGCCTCCTGTCAAAGCAAGTCATGATAGAGCATTTTTCTCTCCATCCATTTCCAAACTCAAAGAAATGGAGTTGCAAGAGAACAAAAACCTTCATAGCCCCATGTCAAATTCAGCACACGTGTTTTAAAAAAAGGGCAGATGAGGATTCTTGAAGATGTTTAAATACCTAATTTTTTTTACATTTTCAGTTGAGGCTCTCTTGAAAAATACTTAGATATGTTCAAAATGAGCATTCAACTAGACTGGAACTATATTTCTAAGATTTTTTTCAGAAAATGGGGTAATGGTGGTGAAATAATCCAAAACCCTACTTTGTTTCTAGGGGGAAAAATAATCAATTGACAAAAAAATAAGTAATTACTTTTTCCCCATTTTATTGAAAGTACATACATAGAGTTTGAGTATAAAAACTGAATTGATAAGCAAACCCAAAACTGTTTAAACAAACTCCAGCTTTTGATCAGCTCTTTCTAGCATCAGACTATAGGCTACTCTGCTCTCTTTGAATCCTACAAACTCCTCAATAACCACAAAACTCCTAGGCAGGCAAATATATTTTTGCAAAACCTGAGCCCAAAAGAGCAGCAGATTAAACCTCTTCATGCTTGAATCATCCCATAAATGTACAGATGCATCTGAAAAAAACTAGATTCACTGCTGGAACAGTGGGGCAAAGTTCATAGGACAGCTTGGGAGGCTAAAGAAAAATCTCACCACCTCCTGTGCACAAGCATTACCTCTCCAATCTCTATTCCATGTAACCCTGCTTGGAAAAGGTGTGATTGTTCCTCTGTCTTCAAATGCATACAGCAGTCAACTATTTTTTCCAGACTTTGTGATGAGGTCACTAGAGCATTTAAAAATGCAGTTCCATTCCCAAGAAAATACAGTATATTTGAGTTTGGATAATGCCTCAGCAAACACAAAGGGAAGCACATGTGTTTCCAGAGGAAGAAGCCCAGCATCTACACAGCTGGATGCCTATGGCACATCACTTATTTCTTATAGTCAGCCATGCTGCTCCTACAGCTGTTTTTCACATACACTACAGGGTTAGATACATAGCACTTTTTTCACTTTTTTTCTACTATATGACAGTCATTCTGAAGCATTATCTAAGTTTAAAGGGCTGTTTTGCAAGTCAGCCAATTTGAAATCAGATCCAAGATCAACAAAGCCAAGTCCTTGAAGGCACATTTTTCCAGCTGACACACAAATACATCTCCTCTCCTCGGTCACTAATTAGAGCCATGTTGAACTTTAAGTCTGGCTCTGCCATATGCTCACAGAAACTTCAAAAAGGCAGGTAAAGGCATAAAATTATTCTCTCTGAACCTTTGGCTAAATTGCTATTTCTCTCTCCCCCAGTTGCTGGGAGTGCACTTAGCACTCAGATTACCATATTTTTTGTGGCATTTCACATATCACTGCTTTCATAGACTTAAACACTTCATTGAAAAATCAAAATTGCAGTCATACCCTCAAAGAGTTAAAGAAGGCCACAGTGAAGGAATCCTTAAAAATCTTAGGTTCTGACAGTTTGGGTGTACACCATGCTCTCTAATTTGCCCATGTTACCCGAGGTGACTGCAGTTCATCAGATGTTAACCACTGAGAGCGTCAGACACTGCACTGGTGTCACAGGACACACAGAAGGGCAAGCCACAGACAGCTTCCTCAGCTACTTCTGCTGTGCATCAGCATGTACCCATCTTTAAGATGATGCAAGCTGATATCAAAACTGTAAGATACCCTACAGCAGTTGGAAAACATTATTGGTTTGAGGCAAATAAGGCAAACTTTTCCCTGGAAATCAGCTTATTGCCATTGGAAGACTCCACACAGAAAGAATAATGCTACACACAATCTTTGTGTTTCTCTGTTTCAGGGTGAATAAATATGTACATACATAAATCAAGTTATATATACAGTTTATCTGCAATGCAGTCCAGAACTGTATCTGCAGTACATAAGAAAACACTCAAACTAGCTTTGGGTTAGACAGCTTCTATCCAGATCAGTAAGACTGCAGATCCCTGGGATCCACCAGGGCCTGCACAAGCCCATTCAGGATCCCAAGTTTCCTCTCAATAGCTCAGACCATGCTTCAAAAGCACAGCTGGTCTCAGAGAGGAGCTTTGCCACAGCTGCTGTCCTTGAGTCCTCACAAGGATCAGTTCTACCCCAGACTGCAGTAAAGGTATGCTCCCACCAATCCCTTAAAATCTACATCTTGCTTTTCCTCAGAGAAACTGACCTTGGACACGTTATCATAACATGATGCTAATGCCACAGTTGATCACTTGGACTGAAAGAACAGGAAGCAGTTTAATAATTGTGCCTGAAAAATACTGGAGGGCTCTTACATTCCTGTTCCTTATGAACATACGGTCCTGCAATATGATGTACATTCCTGCAGAACTGCCCCAAAAGCTCCCATATTAGGGATAAAGCTACTGAAGAACCCCCTCCTGAAAGCACAGTCTCATATGACTGGCTGCCCACTGGAGAGAAATTCTTCAATAGTATGCATAATTGAAAGCCAGGCTTTGCAATTAAAAAATAAAAAAGCCAGGAGAATTGACTTGTGTCTAACTACTTTTTCTGAGACAACCTTAAGCAATTTCTGTCTCTGAAATTATCACAAAATGCATTTACAAGCAGGCAGAAAAATTAGCATACAGACTATTGTAAGATACGTTGTATTCAAGGGAATCAGTGTAATAGATGGAAAATAAATTCTTTGCCATATTATACAGGAGGGAGACCATCTGTAGGATGGACAAGAAACTCTGTATAGTCAACAGCCTTTTCATCAGATCAAAATTCCAGGATCCTGCTTACTGCCTTACAGCCTGAGCCAGTAGCTCACTGCACAGACCAGAGATGACACTGCTTTGTCTCCCAGGTCCTGACACCAGGACTAAGATTTCAAGTCTAATGGCTTCAACCTGATCTCTAAAGTGTTCCAGCTTTTCAGAGGATGCACCAATTTACATTAAAAGACATCATACAGCAAGCTTCATATAGAAGAGGTTATGTTTTTAAAGGACCATCAAAGCAATATACACCTTATATAAATCTTCACAAGCAAATCTCTCATTTCAACATTAGTTTCTACCAGTGATAGGAGTGTCACGCTGTCAGTCATTGTTACTGCTCACTCCTTAATTCCCTGATCATTTTGACCTCCTGTTTACAATAATTCTCCTATCAAAACCAAAAGCTTAAAACAGTCAAGCACATTTTGAGACTGCCTTTGAGCTGTGCTGAAGAAAGTGTTACTTGCAAAAGCAAACCCAAAACTGCTTTCAGGGAAATATTTTATAGAGTAGCTTCATCATCATCTTTTGTTGTGTTCAGCTATTTCAGTAAAATTTTGTTTCATAAGTGCCTTTAAAAAGCTCTTAGTAAATAATGCTAAATTGAAATTATAGCTAAGTTAATAAAGACTTGAAATCATGGAAAGAGAAGATGCTAACTGTGCATGTGACAACTTTAACCATGCTAAGACTTGGACAGTAACAGAAGTCTTGTCCATCAGTGCTCTAATTAAAAATACTAAAGAATACAACCAACAAGAAAACACTTATAACCAACATGTTCAGTTTGACCCAATTTAATGATGTCTTCTATGGGATGCAGAGTCCATTTCTCTATTTAAACAACATATTTCACAAATAATGAAATTCCAGAGATCCACAAACACAGCCAAGGACCAGTTATGAGAAGTTCAACAATAATAGCAGGACTTTCTACTCAGATTTACTGCTATAACCATTTCATTATCCTCAGCAACACCAAAAGCTGGAACTTTTAATAAAGGAAGAAAATGAGACTTCTCCCTTTTGCTGGCAAACTCAAAAGCTACCATACTGAATTATTCTGGCCTGAGATGGTGGTCAGACTTCCCATGAATAAATGGAAGCAGCTTACAACAGAGAACAATGCCCAGTGATGAAAAGCAGTATGTGAAGAATAAGTTACCAGAAATTAGGGCCAAGCATCTTTAGATGATTTCAAGACAAGAAGTATTTTTAATTTGAATTAGAATTATTTTAATATCACTGAATACAAAATCAGCCCTAGAAGATAAAAGGGCTTTGTTCAGGGCAACATTAATGCAGAGCATCTCTCTCCCTTCAAGGAAAGAAAACTTATATAGTTTTTTATAAATTATGTTGTCTGCTTCAGTTCTTGTGGATTTTCATAGCATACATTAGTTTTTATGGGTTTTGGGCTTGTTGTCATTTCCCCTTTAACCATTTTCTCTTCCCTGGTACATAATTAAGCATTTCCCTCAGACCATGTTATAAATTAGATTTTTTACTTGAGCCATTCTTAGCTATAAAACAGGAATGAATCTGGGATTGTACAAACAGCTTATTTACATTTTGCCATCTTCAGAAGAGACACAGCCTGGAGGAGGCCACTGCATTGCTCATAATGCTTTTCTCAGAGCTCAAAGGGCTCAGAAAGCTGCAGCCTCCACAAAAGAATTCACAGGGATGCTGTGGTGTGGGTGGAGAAAGGAAGATAATAAATCAGACAAACTTTTTATGATAAAGGAACAAATGGTCAGTGTGAGCATGGGCTTGTGAACTACTTGTTTTGCAGTAGAACTATAATAAGTATATCCAATTTTGTAAAAAACAGAGGGGACAAGAAGGCAAAATCTGAGAAACAAAGTCAGTTTTCCATGGTATATTTGATGTTTGGCAAGGAAACAATCCCAAGACAGCCTCTACAAAACAGACAATTTCTCCTGCTGCATCTTTACTATACAAAAAACATTTTTGTGGCCTGTTCTTCCCATAGTCCCAAAAGTTATCTGTTAGCAGGTCCAATTATCCTTTCAGGGAGAGGACAAGGAACAAAGCCACTTCCTCTGTTATGCATTACTAATTAGCTCCAACTTGGGGGGTGGGGGTTAGCATAGTTTGGCAATGCAGAAGCCGTTCTGACAAAATATTCATTGAGGCAAGCTGTGTAAATGCTGCTGCCAGCCCACAGACAATGGCCCCATTGTTCTGCAGAGTGTTGATTTGGGAGCAATCTCAGAGGATCCAGCAAGGAATAAAAGGTAACATTTTTGCAAATTCGGCTCACTTTCCCTGCTTTAAGGGTGGCTTTTCTTTTTAGGAAAAGATGTTGAGCTGTGCTTAGTGCCCAGGCTCTGTTATCATAGGCAATTGCTGCTTTGCCAATTTACTGTATGCTAATTTCAATCTAACGACCTAATTCAATTAGGTAAAGCAAAGAAGCATGCCCTTGATGGTGTTTTAAAAGACTTGAATGAAGAATGAAGGCGAGAAACTCGTGATGCT
This sequence comes from Oenanthe melanoleuca, assembly GCF_029582105.1. Classification (NCBI taxonomy): domain Eukaryota; kingdom Metazoa; phylum Chordata; class Aves; order Passeriformes; family Muscicapidae; genus Oenanthe; species Oenanthe melanoleuca. The sequence continues at coordinate 10,798,386 of NC_079343.1, read as the reverse complement.
GAGTTATGGTACTCAGTACTCAGATACCTTGTGGAAAGCTCTACCCCTCCCACTGCTGCCCCAACCCCAGGGCTCTCAGCAGGGACCACGAGAGACCAGAAGAGTTTCTGGGGCTTTGGGGCACACAAGAGTTTCTGGGGCACTGCAGGGAGGTAGGGGACTGATACAGATCCCACACTGGAGCACAGCACCAAGAGTCTGTTAGCAGCCCAGAAGGATGGGCATATTTCACAGTCACAGTCTTTGCTCTGACAAACCTGAAAGAGCACTGCCTTTTGGTATCATAAAGAAATAGTATTTGCAACTTTTGCCTTTCAGGCCCCAACTGGCAGAGAAAAATCCACATTATTTTTTAATTGTCTCTCATCAATAATATATTGGCATTGTAAATCACACTATCCTTATCTGAACATCTTTATTCTACTGAAAAGGAACACTGCATACTTAGAGTCCCAAAAATAGTAAAATTAGACTTACAAATTCATCCAGAACAATGCAAGTTCATCTGCCCAACCCAGCACCACAATATCTACTTTTATGCCGGACCTTAAAGAGATCCAGAATGAGCCACAAAGCAAACAATCAGACCTCAGGAAGGCCAGGAGCAGCATTCACTGGAGAGAAGGGAGGAAGAGAGGGGATATGGGTGCTCTGCAAACTACAGCAGTGTGCATGCAGTGTGTACTTGTTCACAAGACTTTATGGTCATTCAACAAATTCCCTTCCAGCAGTACTGCAGCCCTCAGCCTCCTCCCTTTGCTTCCAGTTTCATTCCTTTACTCATCTTCTCTCCCTCTTCTTCCAGGCTGCCTCTCTCTTCTTCTACATATTTCCACAAAGTAAAACACACAGGTGCTAAACAGTTCAAATACAGAGATTCCCCCAAGACACTTCACACTGGGTGACTAATTTCTTGATAATTTTATGGTTTTGAGTGACTGAGTCTAGATGCCAGACCAGATGTATTTCCTGTCAGGCTCATGTTCCCAGGAGTTTCCAGCCACAGGGCAGCTGGAACAGGCAATCCTGCACAGGAGGATCTGCATTGTCTGACACAGCTACCAAAGGGAATTGTCCCACCCTTGCTGCAGGGGCTGCATCATCCTCCTGAAGTTTTTCAGAGGGACTTCTCTGCTGTGATTCCTTATGAGCACAAAACCACCTTCAGTCTGTCAGCTGAGCAATTTACACAATGTACAACAGGGTAGAAAACTATGCAAGGACAAAATCAGTTCCATGCACAGACACATCCCATAGGGTCAGGTTTGGACCAAAGAGTATTCTTCTGAAAGTGTTCCATCTATTGCATCCAGCAGGAATCAGTTGCTTGCATTAATAATTATCACTCTGACTGGTGTCAGGCTGCTATTGTTGCTATTTTTTTTATCTGGGAACAGTATCCTAAAGTTTGAAAATAATGTATAGATGATGTTTAAATACTTGAACATATTTCTTCTCGTGCTTTTACGTGGACTCACAGAGGAAATAGAACCAGGTACTGCTCTGACTCCAGTATTTTTCTTGCATAAATACACACATAAAAGTGAGATTTTTTTTTTTATTTACTCGTAGCTCTAGTGATACCAGCCTCCATGTTAGACTGCATTTACTTGCATTAAACATTTTTCCCTTCAGTGGTGGGGAAATAACTACAAAGGCAAAAGCATCCAGTAATGAGAAGGTCCTCCAAGCACATGCTGAAACAAAGTATTTCTATATCCAAATTCTCCTCTTGTGAGTGGGATTAACAGCTCAGACCCCAAGTCTTATACTCACCATACAGCCTATTTTACAACTAAATGCTCCCCCTTTGGAATCAGCCCCATGTTCCAACAAGTCCACAGTGTAGTTAATTGGTAAAAAAAATAGAAGAAAGTAACATTGACTATGACTGACAATTTAATGTGGGATTACAACTTGCAGTGCTTATTCAGCTGTTATTCACAGGCTCAGATTTGGCTGAAAAGCAATTTTCCCAGAAGGTCCAAATATAAGAGGTCTCTTGAAGGGTCCTTTGAGCCATGACAAATGAAACATGGACTATTTCAGCCAAAAAATTATTTTTGTTGAATTATCCCAAAGTCTTATTCTAGAAGCCATCTATGGTCCTAGAAAATACAAGCTGGAAATATTTTTATTTGAAGGGGCTTTTCAGCAATTATGCCTGCTTCTAAAATACATTCAGCCCCTCAAAACAGTCACATGAGTTGTCTTCCAGAAAACAGCACTTTTACACACCTAGAATTGCCTGAAATCTCCTTGAAATTATTCAGCTGATTAATATAGGGAGGTTACAGAAAGTGCAACAGCTCTTCAGCTAATGTCCTTAGCCTGAAGTCTACACTAATTTTGTGAAGCCTAAAGTGGAGACCTGGTGCCCAAATGCTTTCCAACTTTCTTCCAGGTGGATCAGATGTTCCAACAAAATACATTATTTCAACATATAAATTGTCTTTTATGCCTAAATAAGTGCAGGATGCCAGACCTACCAGTGTAAGGATTACCTAATCTATATTTTTAATGATGAAAATCAATACACTAAGGATGCCAGATCTGCAAGTCAGAAGCATAATGATTTTAAACAGTAACTGGGGAAAAAAATAGCTTCTAAGATTGTGTTATCAGTCTTTTGACATGTTTCTAGCAAAGCAGCAACTTAAAATATTTAGCCTTAACAAACTATGAGGTACAGTTTGTTAAAAACCTGTGCTCCCATTCATATATTTAGTGTGGTTTTTTCTACCCTCAAACTCCTCTTCTGTTGCTCTCCCAAATCTTTCCTTCCAAAAGCAGAAATGCAAATGGATGCAATATGTAACAGGCACACTGTTTCAAGTGCCAGAAAACTTTGGTGAATAATGTTGAGGGGCTATAACATACTCTGTCTGGTAAGGTGCATTGAACAGCCTATGATACAAAAAAACCCAGTCCTTGGGATCTGCTTGTCATCATAACTCCCATTATCATTATCAGTAATTCACCAGTACAGGTACCTTAAAGATAAAATTTCCCCATTAAGCAACATTAAACACTGCTTATTTTGTGGCATCTGCAGTGTCACTGCACAAGTTGGTTACACAGTTCTGTGAGCTGAGCCAGCCTCAAGGCTGAGGCAAGCTTTACCTACAGGTTACCAGTGTCCTGAAATTACCCCTGCAGCCTTCTGTCCTGCAACCTGTCTCTACCAGATTAAAGAGGACCAAACTTTCACTGGAGACTGCCCTTACCTAAGCACATATCTCAAGACACAGGCAGCAGGCACCTCAGTGAGGTGGTTAGTAGTGTGTGGTGCAATAATCCCATCATCTTCCCACTCCTCCACTGCCAGGAGGCCTCTCAGTACAGAGGTGAGAAGGTTCAAATGGACTAATACTGATAGAGCAAGGAGGCAACAAGAAAAAAGTATAATCCTTGATATCTAGTAATAGTTTCCAAAAAGCACTCTGCAGCTTTTGGGATGAGAATGAAGAGAGAGAATAAACTAATGAAGATTTTCGTTTTCATTACTAGAAGACAGCCATTAGAACTTGAGACACTGAATGGGGGAAAGCAATTGTTTTGCACTTTACTAGGTTTAAGGTGAGGGTTAGGACTACTGTTAGGGTTGAGTCAAATACAGCACATCTCTAAGAACACCAGGCATGCCAAAACAATCCCAGCAGGGCATCAGCATTGCAGCTCCTACAGATTTCTGATCTGGACCAATCATGGTGTTGGGTTTGGCTATGGCTAGGTTCAGGGTGAAGGCTGAAATTAGGGTTAGGGCAGGAACCTGCAGGTGCTGCAGGTTGGATGGAGCCCACAAGCTCCAGAAACAATCTCCTTTGACAGGCTTTCTGCAAACCATCAGCACAGTCTTTCACAGCACAGCTCACAGGATGAGCTAGAACAAAACTTTTGCATTGCTGTTATCACTCTATTTTGCTTTCCCAACACCTTGCCATTTCACAGGAGCTTGTGGGCTGCTCCCCCTTGGGCAGAGGGTGTGAACTCCAGCACATAATGTGAAGTATTACTATTGTGAAAAACCTGTGAAGCCTTATTCAAGATGGCAAAAACCCACACAAATAATGACCTTGGGAGAATCACCTTGGCATGCCTATTCCAGCACCAGGGTTCTTGAACCTGCAGGCTCTTTGAACCTCCTAACCTAACTTTAACATATGGCCCAGCCCCATACCCAAAGCCAACATCACCGTTCAGATCAGAAAGATGCAGGAGCAGCAATGTTGATGCCCTGCCAGGATCACCTTGGTGTGCCCTTTCCTGCCCCAGTGTTCTTGGAGCTGAGGGATATTTGATTCTTTCAATCCCAGCCCTCAGCCTGACCCTCACCACAACACTAGCCCTACTCTAAACCCAAAACCATGGCTGTTCCAGATCAGAAAGCTCTCGGAGCAGCAATGTTGGGGCCCTGCTGGATCATTCTGGCATGCCTGTTCCTGCCCCACCAGGAGTGAATTGCTGCAGGCACTGGGTGCCTTGGAAATGCCACTCCTTTTTGTGCAAGAAGTGAGCGTGAAAAAAACCTGCTAAGCTTTGAAGAGAAGCAGCAGGAAAAGCTGTTACAATACATGCTTAATTCACAGCAGTGATTGCACTACAACACCACAAACTAAGGGAAGCCAGCAGGAGAAACCCTTACACACAGACATTTCCAGAAATGTTTTGAAAAATTTTGTTCTATATATTGCTTTGGACAATGTAGAGATGCTTAATTTTAATTACCATCAGGGCTCTGAGAGCACAGATGGATGCCTGTTAATTAAAGCTAGCAGAGTTCTGTGTAAATTCAAATAAAACAAATAAAATATTAGCCTCACAAGAACATTCAAAGTAAAAGATGGTAATGAGTTTTGGAAGCAAGGAAGGAAATTGTTGTCAGTGGAAAACAGCCAGCAAAGATAATAGACCCCAACCAGCAGCCAGCCATCACTAACAACTCTGTCTTATCAGGAAGCAACTTGTCAGCCAAGTCTGCAGATCAGAGGGACAGCCAAAAGCCAGGCAGATACAATACAGGTATAGATGAATTTAGTCAGGTGTTGTCCAAAACCCAGTGGCAACAGAAGTAGTAATGCAAATTACCTCTTCTGAGGCAGGAACAGGAAATAAAAATAAATTTTTAAAAATCTAGTCAACATGCATGAAACCAGAATAAGCAACTAAAGATTACCAAGATAGATCACTGCTATGTTTTCAGTAAAAAGGCAGAAAATGAGAAAGAAAATCAATGAAACATGGATGGTTAGATCAGTCCCTACAACCAATAGTCTCTGCTAAACTTCAACAACTGAGATATCTATATCCTTTTAAAGTTAATTTAGGACTCCGGAAGTGAAAGGTTCATAGCCCCAAATACTTAAAAATATGAAATGGAATATTCAAGTGAGACAACTTTTACAGACACTGCTGCATGATTTCTTTTTGACACTGAGAAAAATGACATCAGTTCTAAGGATGGATTCCTGCTAGAGTCAGTATCTGCAGTGATCAGCACATCTCCTGAAAGAGGTCAGCAAATAGTCTGAGCCTGTAGTTTCTTTCAATAAACACAAGCCTAAGATGAACCAAAACCATCACACCACCACACCTCCAACTTGGCAAGAGACTCGAGATGTCACTCCACGAGCTGCTCAGGGACACAACGTGACAGCAGAGTCCCACAGCAGCCCCTCTGGTTTTGGTCGATTTAGCAAGAAAGGATCATGCTGTTCACAGCACAACCCAAAGCAACACCCTCCCTTCAACACTGTCTTTTTCTGAGCACAGGTGTGACAAATGCAACTGAGCTGTGTTAGAGGATCTGCTTCTGAAGAGAAATAAGCCAAGGAAGACAAACTTAATATACAGAAATAGATGCATGAATGAAGCAAGCTTCCATAAAAAGCCAACAGCAACAGACCAGTCTTGACAGGGAGCATTAATCACTTCCTTAAAATACAAAACATGGGTAAGTGGCAATCGTTTGTATGGTATAGACAAATGATTTTCCAGGTGAGCAAACCTGTACAAGCAGCACAAGAAAAACAAGTAGAGTCACAAATAATATGGGTGGTAACATGCATTACTTATAAAAATGAACTGTATGTTTATATTATTATATACAATATATCTTCATATTGTTTATAATATAAATAAATGTATAAATAATATTAATGAATTAGTGTACAGATTCTAGCAAACTATTTAACAATAAAGAAATGCCTTATCCTCTTCTAAAACATTTAAGATTTTCTTCTCTACAAGAAACCAGCTATGGTAGGACTGCAATATCATGCCAGTGTCCTCAGGAGCATTAAAAAACCCCAAAATATCAACTGCAGCATCTTGAAATCTTACCACAGAACAACTATGCAAAACTAAGCTCAAGTATGGCTATTTTAAGTACAGAAACTCTCGAGGTACAGAAACAGGGCTGAGTAATCACATATAGAAAGTACTCTTAAGAAAAAAAAAATAGCATGGATACACAATGCAGTAATTTATTCCTTTAGCTCAAACGTTATAAAGAGACTTTCAAGACCAGCATTGTTCCTACTGATATCACCCACAAACATCCCTCTTCAGCTTGTGTTAAAACCTGTGTACTGGAGAAAGAGGAAGATATCAGTAAAACAAAGCATGAGACACTACAGATGGTAAAATTAATTTTAAATAGAAATCAGACCACTCCAGTCCTGGAAAGAGCATAAACACATGACTGCAGCTTCCCTTTAGGCTAATGAGCTCTGCTGAGAGGGAGGGCAGTGCAGAGGCAGAGCAGGGTGTACTGCAGCTCTGTGTGCCTGGGACCCCCCAGCTGGGCACTGCACTGGGCAGGCACATGCTAAACCCTTCTGCACAGCAGCCCTGACTGCTCTTACATGTCTCTGGACAGAGCTGGACTTTTGCACTGCATTTTGACATCATATTTTTGAAATCTGAATGTAGAAAAGCAGCCACATAACTCACAAAAAGTCAAAAGACAGGAAAACTGAAAACCTACTAATATCTCCAGCATTAAAGCACAATGTAAGACATTTCTATACAGAGCATTTGCAGATTGTTTTTTCTCAGCAGTTTTCAATGATGTATATACTGCTGTTACACCATAAAGATTACTACCTTCACACATTATTGCCAAATATTGTTCTCTCTTTTAAATGTGGTTCTTACAGAAATTATTTATTACTGCTTCATCCTATCCAGTATACATCCTCTGCATCCTACTGCAGAGCTGTACAAGTCATTAGTTTCAGCTGCATCTTTGTCAAGCTATTTTGATTGTGATGACAAATCTCAGGACTAAATGCTCCAAATAAGGGTCTGGCACCTTATTGGTTCTCACCTTTGACTCAATCTGAAGCCCTGTTGAGGTTGACTTTCAAATTTCAACCATTAACACAGACAAAGGGTTTTATTAGCCTGCCTTGTCATTCTGCCTGTGAGCTGTTAACCACTAACACGTGGCAGAGCCCTGACAAACTCAGGGAGGTGTTGCAGACGCTGGGACAAGAATGCCTTCAGGACATCCTGGAAGATGTGGCTGCTTCACTCCTGGGGGCAGGATTACATTTTCCTGCGTGCCTAACACACTCCTTGAAGCAGGAGCTAATGACCACTTCAATGTGAATGCTCTAATTAGGAGGTTATAAAGCCAAGGTCTTTCTTGCCCACCCTTTTCTGAGCCTCATGCCAGCAGTAAGAGCTGGACATAGGCCGTGACTTTACCCCTCCAAAGCCCACTTGCAGTGACAGCAAGGAACATCTACAGCCAAGAAAGGAATCCACCTGCATCTCCTCCATGGGCACTCCAACAGCTTGGCCACCTTCCCAAGTGCAGCCCGGGAGCATCCTCAGCATCCCTGCAAGCAGAAATTGCCTCTGCACGATGTGCACCCTGATGTGGCTCCCAGGAGAGGCAGGAGGCAAGGCACAGCTCTGCCCTACCATTTCCAGAGCCAGCAGTGGCACCTTCCTGCTCAGAATGCTGGAGCACTGTGTGTCCTGCCCTTCATGCCCCTGGAGGAGCAGCTGGATGTTTTCACGTACAGCCTGCATTTCAGGGCCAGCCACCCTCCCCTTCAGCTCTACAGCACACACCTAATGCCAGGACACCACTGCAGCAGCCCACATTCACAGGTGCAGCACCCTAACATGTCATTTTACAGCACAGTTTCAGTGCCAGGCTGGCTTGACAGGTTGCCAGCCCCGGCTGTGTGTCCCAGGCACCCAGCCCCTTCCCCCTCCACCCACACTGAAGTGCACACCCTGCCTGCCAGCGTGTGACCAGGGCTCATGAGATTGCTGACACAACCCAGGTTCAAGGCAGATTATTTTTAACTCAGCCCCCCACTCACTGATGTGGTTTATAGCAGAATATCACAGCAGCTGTATGGGCACTGTTGGTGGGGCAGGGAACCACAGCCAGGCACAAGGACAGAGCAGCTGGAGGTGCAGGGAACAGGGTCACTGCCAAGAGCTGTGGCCTCAGAGGTGGCCAAGGGCCACCTCCTGTCCTTTTTCTCCCCAAGATACAGGACATTTTCTTCTAATTAACCAGCAACCGGAAATTAAATTTACATATCTCTGCCTGTTTCTACTGAGTTCTTTTGCAAATCAGCAATTCTCCTGAGTTAAAGTAATCCATTAATCCTAAGCCATGAATCCTCAAGGTCCAGAAACTTCTTCTAAGGACTCTAAAGGAAGAAACTAAGATCATGCATTTTTAGGTTTAGTCAAGAACAATAAACTTACTGGTCACAGGTCCACATCTCCACCAAAATAAGGTTTGGACCACAGACAGGGTTTAAACCCACTGTTTTTAAGTAAAAATACCTAAGATCTGTGCTAGCAATAAGCTGGATTGCAGATTTCCCTTATCTGCTGACATCTCTAGCTTTCTCATGTCAATCTCTCTACTGCTTAAATGTTTAAATAGTTTTCCTCTCTACTATTCACACCACTACTACTAGCTTTATTTTCTTCACACAACTCTTAACCTAACTCTCTTGCTGATTCAGGGCTGCAGAGCTCAGTGTCCATGCAGCTCACAAACTGGATGGACATAAATACTGGGGATCACATCAGGGCTCCTGGCATCACTTGTAATTTTGCCATTTGATACACCTGACCAACCAAGCTAAAAGCAATGATTCAAAGAATTCGAGCTCCCCTAAACACCGTGCAGAAGAGCAGTTTGGATTCTGGCCATTCATCACTCTAAACCAAGCAGGAGACATCAACCTCCCTGCTAGTTAGAGACATTAATCATTAATCAGGTTGCCCAGCAGTCCCACACCTAACATCTTCCTATACTTGAACACAGTAGCACCACACCAAGGGAGACAGTGGCTTGACCTATGTGACTTAGGTCCCAAATGAGCCACAACCAAAGCTGATGGCCAGTAGCTAACCTTCACTTCCCAGCTTCATTCTCCTCCACACTTGCAGTTCAGGTTCATGGCTACACCAAACACTTGTCCATACACACATTTTGAGAAGGAAAAAAGGCTACAGCTACTCCATACTGTCAGAGCAGTGTTTGAGATCACATTAAGTGAGCCCAAGTTCGGATCAACTTCTTAAACAGCTCATCCCTAACCCATGAAATCCCCCTGCACAGCACATGAACCAGGAGCACAGGTAGCTCTGCTGCTCTCCTCTTGCCAAGGACGAGAGAATCCAGAAGGCAGCACATCTGGCAGAGTTTTCCCAGGAAAAGAAATGCTGCTCCAGTGAAAGAAAGGCTCAAAAAGGGTAAATAGCAACAGGCCAGAGGAGGGATAGTACCCAACCCTAATGAGGATCCGCTGAAACCAGGTGCTGCAAGCTAGTACTCAATACTCAGGATTTCAGCCAAAATTTCTAATCTAGTGCTAATGACTTGAAAAAGGAGAGATGTCCATTGCCATGAACCAACCTGAGGACACTGCACAAGCAAAAGTTTAATCTCAAAAAATAAATATGGGCAAAGAGAAATATTCCGGTTTAGCAATTAAAAGATCTTTCACATAACTACCATCTGCAGTCACTGCCCCCCCAATTAAAATTAATGAAAAGACCCTTTCCCTCTGTCCCTCTGTGCACAGCCAATGTACCTCTAGTAGCTGTTGCCTTTGTCTTGTTTTGAGTCTGATACGAATGATCTTTACTAAATTAGCCCTGAATATATCCTCAGATAAGACTTTTTTTTTCCCCAATTACATCCATTACTGTTAGTCAGCTGCTTCTTTCACTTATTCTGGATCTTGTCATGTGCTCTTAACATAAATGGAATTTTGCCATTGATTTCAGCAACAATAAAGTGGGAAAAAGCATTAGTCACAACACAGCATGACAGCACCGAATCATAAGCCTAACACAAATGCTCCTTGCATCTAATTTATTTCTCTTTACAGTGATGGCACCAGAAACCCAGGCCCTTCCTCCTCCCCTCCTCCCAAGTAGCTCTGTGCAATGAGAAACTAAACTCTGCATAAGGCCCGTCACAGAAGTGCCAAATTATTGTTCTGGGGGATATTGCAGGGGAGGCACTTCCTTTAAGAAAGCAGTGAGAACCACTCTCCAATGGCAGGCACTGGGAAAGCTCTCTGCTCCAGCTCCACTCTAACACTCATTTGCATTTCCCTCCTAAAAAATAAATTCTTCTAACTTTTAGATTTTCAAATGTCAGAAAGTTTATATTTGCTGACTTCAGACCTCTTTTTTGAAATGGTAGCCAAAGGAGAGATTTGGCAAGGTACACACAAATTAAACAGTACTTATGCTACTGCTATATAATGCATAAGTTCATACATTGCACAGTACTTTTGTGGGATTAACTGTTGCAAAAGGCATTACCAAAAGTTAAGCCAGCTATGTAGTCAGTATTCTTACTTCCAGAGCAGAATTCAGTTGCACAAGTCCTATGCAAATACCTACGTGTATATTGTTCTGTCCCAATCAAAATGTAGATGACATGATTTCAATAACTAAAAAAACTTAGAACTTCTCAAGACATTAATTCAACCCAGAAATTCTTTTCCTTCTGCAGATTTAAGAGTATTTCAGCATACAAAACTTCACTGTAGATCTGCTCTGAACAGGTATCAAGCATTTCACGGGCCCATTTGAGACAGTAGTTGACACAGTACCTAGTCCATTATAAGTCAAATATCAATGGAACCTTTCCTTGAAGATTAAGTTTCACACTTGGCATATCAGATGTTTTATCCAGATATTGGTGTTGAAAAACCAGTTTCCTCATTAAGGCAATTATTGACAAGTCCTGCAAAAATAACTCTGGTGTTGCCCTACTGAATTGCCTTGGTAGTTCCAGATATTCTTGGAAAGAAAGGTATTTCAGTGATCATTATTCACATTGCTTTTCATCTACAAATACACGTTATGAATAAGAGTAAGAACTGAATGATCTCAAAGGTCTCTTACAACCCAAACTATTCTACGATAATTATACAATGAACTTAACATTGTTTCTCACGTTTTTCAGTACGCAAAAGAATTGTGATATTTGGTATGTGTGCTATAAACTGTCTAAAACATGCATTCCAATTTGATCTGCAGCCCAGATCAGAAACAAGTCTAAGTTTTGCTATAGTGCACGTTGACTGGATTAGTGATGTGGTTTAATCCATGTTATTTACAAGTGGCAGAGCTTGACAACAAGAAGAAAACAAATTGTACAAGTTTATTACACCCTCCCTCTCACACCAACAAGTGATTAGAATGAGAGTTATAATGATGGCAGATTTAAAGAGATGGACACACAGCACTGCTGGCTCAGCATCCAGACCCACAGCATGAGCCCACACAGCCACGAGGGTGCAGGATGTGCAGACACAGCTGCCAGCAGAGCATGGCACACAGCACACAGCCCTGCCCTTTTTGGAAAACATTGATGCCAGAAATCCAGAAGAATCCATAAGAATCTGGTAATTATAAGAATCAGAAAATTATCCACAGAATCCATAATTTAGTCCTCCTCTAAGAAGGAAAGTGATTAGGCAATATTTCAACTTGATTATCCACAGGAAAATTCTTGATTTAAAGATTTGCACGTGAGCATAATCTGGTTACATGACTTCTAAAAGGAGAATAAACCAATTAAGACATATTAATAGAGCCTATTGATAGGTGTCTATACTCGTAAGAACTCACTAGTCTAAAGTTGTAACTTCAAGAATCTTGTATTGAAAAACTTCGGGATAGTATCTCTGAAATAGACTCCAGATAGCAGAGATTTTTCTATGGTAATTGGCTAATCCCAAGAGTTTTTTTAATTAGCTATTTAATTCATGTATTTTTAAAATGCACTCCAGTAACACATTTGATCCTCACTTTTGTACTAAAACAAGGAACTACATCTTGGGCTCACAGCCAGCACATTGGGAGTTTTCTAGAAAATAATGATAATGCTTTTCAGATAAACATTTCCAGCCAGCTAGTCTGGGATTTGGCATGGTTATGAATTTGACGAGCTTCATTCAGAAATATTCATCCTTCACTGAACAGGCCATTTGTTTTTCAGCCCCATCAAATAACCAGCTGATTTTGTTATTTTACCTACTGAACATTCCTGCTTCCCATCAGAAGAGCTAAACTTGTCATTGAAATGGAGGTACTCAGTAAAAATCAGCCACATTGTCTAATGAGTCAGTGCACAGCCCATTCCAGCTGATGCCCTGCCTCCCATTTCACCCACTGAAATGCAAGGCATTTTGTGCTGAATATATTTAAGAATATAATACACAATCAAATCTCAATCCTGATCCAGGGCAATAATGACAGCATCCTTTTTAGTCATTTCATTCAATCAATCTCCATATTAAAGAATCATTTCAGCATTTTAGCAGTGAAAAAACCCAGGGTGAAGAGTCATGGCCTCTCAGGGTAGCCCTTCAGAAAGCATATTCCAATACCAAAACCCAAGCCTCTCTGCTCACATGCCAAAAATCAGGAATGTGCAGAGAAAAAGGGGGATGGAGGGAACGAGGGCTGGGCTGCCTCTGCCCTGTCTGAGGCTGACTCCCTGGTTTTCCTTCAGGGACTCCAGAAGGAGGATTGCCTCTGTTGTATGAGCAGATTTTTCTATCACCAGAGCCAGCCCGAGCTGGTAGTGAGGTCACTGCCAAGGCCATCACTTAACTGGATGGGGCTGCAATCCATTACTGAAACAAATATTGCAAGTGAACTTGATAGATCAGCTGTTTAGCTTGTTGCTTCCACTCCCCAAGCAGCTGCAGCTCTTCCCAAACTCCCTGTATTGATTTTCTGACAAATGTCACTACAGTGAAATCATGATTAAACAGCAGATAAGAAAGCAAGAGTGCCAGATCAGCAACACCAGTTCCCACAACACCTCAGGAATAATAGGAGTGTTCAGGAAGCCAACTGCCCTTATTAAAAAAATAAAATAAAAAATAAAATAAATATAAAATATAAAATTTATAATTTAAAAATAAAAATAAAAATAAAAATAAAAATAAAATAAATTGGAAATACATAGAAAAATCCTGCTTTCCTTTCATGTGAAGGCCCCTGGTTTTAGTGTATGAGGTCATACCAAATTCCTGCTAGGACCAGAAGTGTTCCTGTGACCCTCAAAGCTCCATAGCAGGAAATTTGTAAACATTACCCTTGCTGCCAGGGCACGGATTGCTGCAAAACCGTATGTGAGAACAAGTGTGAAACAATTGCCTGCCAGAGATGTTGCCAGGATGTGGCACAGCTCCAGCCTGGAGCAAGTTCTGGGGCACGTACTGCTCTGTGCTGGGCTGCAGAGCAAAGCTGCAACTTGCAGGGGCATCCAGGGCAGGATGAGGTGTGACTGGAGCAAGCCAAACCCCAGGAACAAGGCAAGGCTAAAGCAAAATTCAACACACCTGGAAGCAATTATTAGGTATTTCAATTCCGTTTTGGGATGGGGGAGGATACATTTCAAACACTGCTTGGCACAGAAGGGAAGGAGTGTTGTTACAATGCAATATGCTTTATTAAAACAACATGATAAATCTGTACAAAAAGTATATTTGCACCTCTTTACCTAGCCTCTCCTGTAAATCCAAACTCTGTCACACCATACCTTAGCTCCCAGTCCTAGTTTGTAGGAATTAATTTTGAGTCTGCTGCCTGATAAGCTCTTGCTGTTAGGTGTAAAAATCAAACTTATCTCCATTCTCATTCTTCAGATACCACGTCTTCAGTGGCCTTCTCTGCACCACTTCTTCCCTAAGTGCTTCACATTAGCATAGAAATGCTTCCTCTAAATTACCTTAGTTCCTTTTTTACTTAAGAGGGGTTTATGTGAAAATTAAATGTCTATGAGAGTTAAGTCTATATTCTAGTCCTAATGCAATAATACTTTTTACTGAGCATAGGTTTTTAAATTAAGTATATGTTACATCAATGAACTAAATTTACTTTTGTGTCTAACCATGTCCCCCAGCCACTGAGCAACCTCTTGGACCACTGACCCTGCCCCTGAATGTGTTCATCACACAGGCCAAGCCTGGAGAGTTGGAATGCAAATATATGCACAATTAGTAGCATTGCTGGACTATTTTAAAAACCTGAAAACACATTCTTAAGTGATTCACTGTATTTTTATGGCTTTTTTCTCACAGCCATTGGCTCAAAAATCTTGCTTATTCTCAGGGATCAGAGAAACCAAGAGCTCTTGGACACAGGCTCCCTATCAGGCACAGTGCTGTAGGCTGCTCATGGCTGTTGTAAGTCCTAATTGCCCCAATCTGGCATTGTCAGAAACCCCTAGAACTGTCCAGGAGCAACAAAACCTGTTCCACCCATCCACACCACCTCTCTCTGCAGAGAAGCTTCACTTAGAAAGAAATGTCACTCACTGATCTGCCTCTCCCAGGCCACACTGACACTAGAAGTGCTCAGATTTTAATGCTAAGTACATGAACAATGAAGGAGAATAGATCTGCATCTGTGATGTGTCCAATGACCTGAAAAAATAGAGTTCTGTACATACATAATGATGCCAGTGTGCTGCATTTTTGCCACTAGTAAATCCAGTAAATGCCAGAGAGACATTGCTTTCACTGAAGCACCAGAAAGCCAAGTTAGAAACAGTAATAGCTTTGTATAATGAGGTATTTACTATTTGTGTTAGAATAGCCATATGTCAAACAAACTTTTTAGACAATGACACGGTCTACTGTGCCAAACATGTTATCATCTCCTCACTGCCACACTTGTTCATCCATCCCCAGAGCACCCAGCACAGCCTTGTACCAAAGGATGCTCGTACATTCTCTAATGGCCAGTGTGGGTACGGGAAGTTTATTCACCATCTGGATATCATGGGATACCCTCCTTCTGCCTCCAAGGCCACCCATTTAACACAGAAGCAGAATGCCCATCAGCAGCCTGCAGAGTGAGCCTTCACACTAGTCAGAGAAAAAATAAGAAGAGTGGGCATCTTGATTTAGCTTCAGTAACCTAGTACAGAAGAACTGCTGGAATGCTTGAACTTGAAATAATTGTCTTAATTACAGAACAGAAATACTAACTAAATAGTTATGAGGGATTTTTAAAAACACAAACCATTTTAGATTCATCATCTGCCTGTACATTCAGCTACCCTTTCTCTAAAATTATGTTTAGATTTTTTACTTCTTCCATTTCACCTTCCCACAGGGATAAACTCAGCAGCTATCCAAAAGGCTGCTACATGATCCCTGTGTACCCAAGGCAAAAATATCCAAGGCTTACATGTGAGAATAATTTATGTCTATGGTTTTAACCAGGGGTTATGGCATATAGGGACACACATTCATGGTGCTCAGAGCAGTGAGCAGGACTCCAGCTATAAGGCCACACATATGCATTTTCTCAGCTTCTCCTACACAGAGACTGATAAGTGAAAATGAGGGGCCATTATGAGTTGCTGTACCAAGACCTGAAGCCTGCAGTGAGGAAAAGCCTATCGATTTCTTGATATGACTTGAGGAATCTAAGTATAGTTTACAGGCTGTGCCGCAGTCAAAGCCAGCAATTGTGAAATGTTAAACTTCCAAATAATTCTTCATTCAGATAGACATGACAAAGACAAATGCTGGCTACCACTCAGAGCAAAGCACCTACCCAAATTATTAATTATGAAAAGACTAATTAAGCAACAGGTAGCCTGATCACTGTTCTGAATGAGACAGGAGCAGGACAACAGCTCAGCTGTACAGGAGGGATGAGAGGTCAGGAGAGCCATGTCCATTTCAGAAAGAAAACAAAAAGAAACAGACACATTCTGTAATTCACCTGTGACTGCAGGCATGGGATAGGACCAGTAGATACACTAAAAAACTCCACATTGAAAGTTAACAAGACTTAAAAACGGCAAGGAAATGCAAAAAACTTTTCTGTCAGATGCAAGAAACCATCAACTCTGAAGCCTCTCCTTACGAGTAGATTTTTCTGAGCACTGCATGTCCCTGAGGAGGTGGACAGGGCAGGTGTGCCCAGGGCCAGCAGGAGATGGGGTTACAGCAGCAGCACACAGCGATGTGCCAGCACTCCATGGCACAGACAGCAGCCAAACGCCCTCAGGGCAGCAGAGCCCCCCCAGAGCCTGAACCCCACCCAACAGCCCAGACAAACTACAGATTCACTTATAACACCCCCCGCCCAGACGAGTTTTCTGTAAGATTCAGCCCCTCCCATTCCCAATACAGCCCTCCCAGAGCCCTGCTGGCACCAACAATCGATGCTGGTGCTCATCCCCGGCACAGCCCGGCACACGGGGCTCAGCCCCGGCACAATTCCGGAGCAGCTCCACCCTCACAGCACACCACAGCCGCCTCGCCATGGCTCACCTCCATCAGCTCCATCACCTCCATCAGCTCCATCACCTCCATCAGCTCCATCACCTCCATCAGCTCCATCACCTCCATCAGCTCCATCACCTCCATCAGCTCCATCAGCTCCCGCGCGGTGCACAGCCCCCTGCGCCTCTCCTGAGCGCTATTCCTTGCTCCAGCGCTCTCGAGGGTATCCTTAGTCCCAGCTGGTGAGCTCGTCCATGTGTTTCACCAACTCTTTACACTGAAATGTGCCTGAGCACACAGCCCCAGCACCTCTCGCAGCTGGAGAATATTCCGGTTTTGCTGCGGTTTCAGCCGGGCACGGCAGGGCTCAGCGCTGGAAAGGGCTCCAGGCCGGGCCCTTCCCGCAGGCTCCTGGGGGACCTCAGGCACTCGGGGCCGGCCGCAGCCCTTCCCATCCAAGGTGCTCCTGGCAAAGCCTCACCAAACCCCAGAGCAGCTCCTGCACGGACCGAGGGCTCGCCCAGCCAGCTGCCCCGGAGGCCGAGGGCACAGGCAGAAGAGCAAAGCACAGCGCACCGCGGCTCCCGTCTCGTTTGCCGAGCAGCAGCCACCTGTCTGTGAGGGGAAAGGCTGAGCAGCACACCCCAAAACAGCTTCCAGCTGTCCCCCGTCTGTGCCGGCCTCATTAACATTACTCATTAGCACCTGCGGGCAGCACCTCCCGAAAGGCAGCGGTGCCTTCAGGTGTGGCACCAGACAGCAAATCCTGCTTAAAGCAGAATACAAGAAGGGCTCGTGTGTGTGTAAGTTGTGTCCTGGGATGAGGGCTCCTGCGTTAAAACAACGCAGCAGGTGTTCTCTGGGCAGTAGCCACACCAGCTCACTTTTATACTCTGTATTTTTACCTCTGTTCACCATGAAAGAACGAGTAATTAGGGACCAGATGTGAAACTCTTACAAACCCAAAGTGTTGCGGTCAGCGCGGGCTGCTGCGTGCTCGTCCCTGCAGAGGAGCAGAGAAGCACAAAGAGCTGTTTCCCACCACGCTCCTTAGCACTGTGCTTCCTTCAACCAGGCGTCCTTCACCACCGACAGCTCTGGCAGTTTGTGGTGCAGCTCCAGCCAGTGAAGCAGGTGACAAGCACACGAGGTCAGCAAAGCTCAGCCACAAACTCTGCTCTGGACTCAGACCTGTCTCTGCTTCGTGAGCTGAGAGAGCTCCGGTGCCTCCACCCAGCCCTGTATGCAGTGGCAGGGTCTGATGTGGCTATCACATCAGAGAGCCATTTGGGTTCTAAACAGCTTTGTGATATCATGTCCAACCATTAACACAGCTCTGAGCCGTGTCCCTAAGCACCACATCCACGTTTTTTCAACACCCACAGAGCTGGGGACTGGGCCACTCTCCTGAGCAGCCTGTTCCATTGCTTGGCAAGCCTTTCAAAGTGATGAAATTTTTCCAAAGATCCAATCTAAATCTTCATTGATGCCACTGGAGTCCATTTTCTCACTTCCTATCACTTGTTACTTGGGAAAAGAGAGGTGAAGCAGATATAAGCGTGTTCTGAAGAACAAAACAGGTCACCACTCGACCCACTAAGTTAGTACACCTGAAAAGAAACACCAGCTGACTGAGTGTGCAAGGTATCTGATTTTTTAAATTGACCAGATAATTGAGATCTGAAGGGCTGATCCCAGACCAGCACAGCAAACATACACAGGAACCACCAGTGGCAAATAAGCAAGTAATGAAAGCTGCCAAGAGTGATTCTCAAAGTTGCATAAACACTAAATATGTCACTTTTCCATTTTATGTCTCCCATGATAAACTGTTATGAGACAAGCACATGGCTTGAAACAGATAATTGTTGATAACCCTGACTGGTGGGAGAAGGAACCATCTGGCAGATGGAAAACAAGAAGGTGCCAAGAATTTAGCAGACTAGGGGCCCTGCGAATTTATGCATAGAGGTCTGCAGAGAGGAATATTTAGACAAAAGTTTAGCAACTCTGTTTCTATCTATACACAAAACAAATTGGAACATCAAAACTATCCAAATAATTATGAAAATTATTCCTGTTTGAAATTCATCTTGAAACTGTGAGGAAAATCAGCGAATCTAAAACTGTGAATTTAGAAGTGAGGAATTCTTTCTGCATATCATGATTAATCACAAATGGTTACAGCACTTAGCACCACATTTCATCTTCTGTCCTTCAGGTTTCTATCCTCACTGCTTTTAACATGCAAATGCCTTCATTCATCCTCTCCTGACCTTGCTGCATGGTACCATTTGTTTCTTTCTATTTTCCTTAACAGTATTTCTTTCTTCCTATAGCAGAGAAAGAGCAACTTCTGATAAGCCCCCTTTGTGTTATTTTCCTTTCTTCTAAGTGAATTTCTTTTGCCTTTGCTCTCCTCTTTATCCCTCCTGGGTAGAAGAAGGGATATTGCTGGATGAAGCATTCTAATTGAGAATCCACATTTTTCCACTGAGGTCACCACTCATTAGCCACTTTGCTGCTGACCCTCTGCAGCAGCTGAGCTGCAGCCAACATCTCTTGCAGTTAAAGGGAAGCAAGGACATGACCCACATCAGTAGTCACAGGCAAAACACAACATTTAATTAATTTATTTAACATATTTAGTGATTCTTGGGGCTGGTTTTGCTGAAGCATCATGGATCACCATATGGACCACACAGCACTGAGGTTGCCCAGGGAGATTGTGCAGTCTCTGTCCTTGCAGGTTTACAAGACCCACGAAGATAAAACCTTGTTTGATCTCATAAGCTGACCCTGCTTTGAGCAATGGTTTGGACCAGAAACCCCCACAGACCCCCTCTAGTACAAATTTATGAGGCCATGATTTCCAGAGGCCTCATGGCCTCTTTCCTGCAATATAACTCTCACTGACTCCTGCATAATATTCCAATTCCAATGAAAATGGAGCATGCAGATATTCTTGAAAATCACAATTAAAGCTTACTAGAATCTTCAGATTTCTTAATATTGTATCTGTAGAGCACCCTCCTATGAGCAACTTCCACTTCACCTGATGCTGTGACAGAGGTGGCTCAGCAGATCCTTCCTTGCTCAGGCTGCTTCACTAATAATATTTAGTTTGGGGAGCTCCTGCAACCACATTTTCATCTTGTTTTTCAGCATGAAAATCCTATTACCATCCAAATCCCATCTGAATAATGACATTATATCCAGACAGAAGTTTGCAGTACCTCATACTAAAAGCCCTGCAGGTTGTGCTGGCTACTCACCGATTTTCTGAGAGGAACAAAGAGATGGTAACCCACCACTCCACCTCAATTCCCTTCTCACCACCCAGTTTATAACAAACATATTCCTGTCTTGAACTGCAGTGGACACCAGAGAGCTCACCCATATCTGTTAATGTAAATGGGTCTCTTACATACAGAATTCTCTTCTGTGAAGAAATGTGCCATGTACTTTTACACACATTTTAAAGCTTTGTGTTTCACTGCAGAAGCAGATGATTCTTTAATCCCAGTTCTCCCATTTCAAGGCCATTATATTATTATTTTTTCATACCTTTCATGGTGTTGATCTGTGTGATGAATTCCAGCTCTTTGTTGATCAAGGGAAGACTTGATACCTTACATTTTGCACTGATTCTCACTGAATTTGCAATGACCCGCTAATTTTGCATTACCAATAATGGAGACCCATTCTTGTGTTCTTTTCATAATCTCATGATGCAGGGAGCCCTGAGCTGCAACTTAAAGTAAATACAAGGAAATTTTCCAACTTCCAAATATTAAAAACTCTGTGTTAATATTAAATATTTAAAATTCTGTGCATTTTCTTTGCAGAAATGATAACTTACATGAAGAATCATGGATGTCATGACAGTGAAGAACTGCTATTTAGACATGTTAACAGAATTTATTTGTTACCAGGGAATCCAAATAAACCAGATAAACCTTATTTTTTACTTTAAATGTGTGCAATATAGTGAGTATTGCTGAAATGTTGTTCTATGTATTCTTTAATTATAAAACATGCACGTTTTTGTAAGATCTTGCAGAGATCAGGATCTCTGATACAAAATGCAAACCCTATGAGCTGACTGCCAGGATAACTAGCAGAAAGCACTGACAGTGAAGTCAGATACACCAATGGCAAGCAATCTCACACTCACTCAAAGCCTCCAAACTAAATCAGCTTACCTTATTCATATACATAATTGCAGCAGAGTAATATTTATACAACACCCTTAACTGGCAGTAGAATAAGAACATTTTATATCCATCTGATGAAGTAACAAAACACAGGCAGCATTGCCCCATGTTCAGTCTGCTCAGGTAAAGCAGCCCCACACAGCTGGGCACAGCTGGCATTGACTGCTCCAAAGGGACCCATGCCTGCATTTATGGGATGCACAGGAGCAGAGCTGAACTCCAGCTCTCAGACCACCTGTGCAGTGGGGCTCACGTTAAACCCCTTTCAACACTCTGCTAGCAATTAGAAAGAAGGGGGAAATAATGTCATTACTCTTCTCATGAGCCACAGGATGAGAAACACTTGTTTCAGGATTGCTCATAACCATCAGTATTTCACCTCTAAAGACCCAAGTTCTAATCATAATGGAAATACGAGGTTTGTGGAGTTAAATTATATTCCTCTTCACAATCACGGCATGAAGTTTAATGGCTGACAAAATACAAAGTGATTGGAAAAATAAGGGACTTCCTCCTTTTGTTAAGAAAGAATGAGATACTTGGTCTAACACTCTTTTCATGGTCAGCTCTGAGGTTAGCAGCAGCAACTTGCACACTATTACACATCTTGTGGTTTAGTTGATTCAGTGGAAGACAGAGGGTTTTCCTGTTTACATGCTCTGAATGATCATTGTAATCTACCACACCTGTTTGATGTTCTGGCTTTGTTCATGGCAGAAAGCAACATGTAGCTGCCCACTAGCCTTTCTCTTCCACCAAACCAAGGTGCCAAGTCTTCAGAACCATCTCCTTCTGTGCAACTGAGTGCACCCTGCACCTTGTTTATGCTATTGATCCTTGCATTAGCTTCAGCTGAAGAAGAACGCTGTAATTATTAAATCAGACAGAAAGCAAACCCAGGACCATTTTCAAGCGTAAAAGTCAAGTTTATTCTGACCACATCTAGCTGTCCCTCCTCACAAAAGGAAAGCTGCTTTTGCAACTATGTCCTTCATCTTTCTGATACCCTTTTTCCTGTATTTTTCCACATTTAAAACTTTTTTTCAGCTCTCTTTGGCTTGTTAAAGTTCCTCTAATTCCATTTCCTGAATATAAAAAAGGGCTAAAAATCATCTTTTAATTGCCAGTTGTTCACATACATATTTAATAGAGCAGCATTAATCATAGGGCTTAGCCCACCAGCATTTTGCACAAGCAGGATCCCATTCAGTTCTCCTGAAGCTTTACCTGAACAAACATGCAGTCCTTTATTTTCACCAAATGAACACTGCATTATTTCTTCTGTTCACCAAAGCACACCAGGGTACAATTGTACAGTGTGCTGGGTGATTCCTTGCTGCAATGTAGTAGGTGGAGCTCAAATTATGGACCAGATTCAGATGCTGTAACTCTACTGGCAGCATTTGTATCAAGAAAGTGAAGCAGATGCTTGCAATGCACCACTATTAGAAGAGCAGCAAGTGCTTTCTCAGAATGACAGGACGAGCTTTTTAACATAATTAGCCAAAGGACATTTTTGGAAGCTAAGTCAATTGTGCTCACCTGTTTCACACTCCCAGAGGCAATCAATTCCTGCTCACTTCACTCATCCTGAAAACTTTCCCCAAAAAAAGACCAAGGAATTCTGCATGCAGAAATGACTGTGCTTCAGCTCCCACAATCAAAAGAGCTTTTTCTGTAAGATGCTGCCATGAAAAGCCCCCTTGAGACCTCAGCCAAGTTCCACGCTGCTGCAGCGGGGGTGGTGGCAGTGTCCCAGAGCTGGGCTGGTGTTCCATGGCAGCTCCAGAGGGTTTCCCAGCTCCAGCCTCCCACCCTGCCCACAGCAGGAGCACAGACAGGGCAGAGCAGGCAGCTTCAGAAAGCAGGCATGGAGAAAAAAGCAAGCACCGTGCTCTACAAGCAGGTCAGATTTTCAAGCGCTGCCCCCGGACACAACAACCAAAGAAAATTAAAAACCCCACTGGGTACAGCCCAAAGCCAAACATCCAAAATCCTTTCAGCACTGCACTGAACACGCACAGTGGTAACACAAAACACGTCGTTCCACAACAACACAAGTACCTTAATCTGTGTTTTAAATACCAAATTAACTATCCCTCCCATTTCTAGCGCTGCTGTCTGGAATCTGAGAATACATCCTAGCAGGCCAATTAAAAGATCTCCCATTGCTAGATGTTATGTTATTTCACTGATGGTGAAAATGAGCTGAGGGAACCAACATGTAATGCAGTCATTCAGCAAGTGTATAGGCAACCTTATGCAATAATCTTTTAACTAGTTTATTAAATGTTTTTCCTTTTCAGAATAAATTCAACATCTAATGCCAAAATTTCATCAAGAACTCAAAAATCTTAGTAGCCAGTTATCAGCTGTTTAACTTGAGTTACAAGAAATAGACATATTACACATCACTAAAATTTTCACACATACACCCACACATACACACACACTTATCAGCATCCTGTTTATATTAATTTATTTTCACAAATCAATCTCCTTTTTCCTACTCATACTCTTCACATTTTCTGAAGGCACAACACCCAAATAGGCAAAAAATGTACTTCCTGTAAAAAAGTCTGTAGTCTCCTAAGAGAACAGTTTGGCAAAACTATGTTTGTTTTAAAAACTCAAGTTCCAAAATGAGCCTTCAAAGAGCAGCAGAGAACACCAAGATTAAAAACTACTTAGGGTGTCTGCACTTCTCATATGCAAAACACCACTTAACCTTTAATAAATCAGGACTTTTTCCAAGAAATTACAAAAGCAGAAGTAGTAAAATCTCTTTTTTTTTTTTTTTTCTTTCTTTCTTTTTTTTTCTAATCATCAAGTTTTAACGATGGGACAGACTCTAGGCAGAGCTCCCAGAAAGAGCCAGACCACCATCTGGCTCCATCACAGAGCAATGACAATTCACAGGCAATGAGTCTCCAACCAGTGCTCTGAAATCAAACGCTGGGCTGGCTCCATAAAAGCTCCATTACAGCCATGAACACACAGCTGTACCTTTCCTCCCTCTTCCTACATAAATATACCCTCGGACACAGACAACGGGAAAAAATAAATCACTTTATGCATTTTTCTATGCTTCCCTGTTATGCCTGTTACCAATCAATGTCAAGAAATATCTTACAAATCTTATGTTTTGTTAGCTCTATAGAATATATATAATATATATAATTTTATTTTTGTTTTCACACATGCTAATGTTTCCAGTATGATAAATGTCTTTTTAAATCCTGCATTTCTGGTCACGCTGTAGATCCACTTCTATTTGACAGTGACTCCTGGACATACATGTCAAGACAAAAATAAATACTGCTGCGATGGCAAACGTTTTAAAACTCTTAGGACACTAATACAGTGGCACTTGAAAGACTTTTTAAATACAACGGAAAAGACAATAGTTAAATAGAAACCTGCTTTGACACAGCCATTAAACCTGCACTACACTTGCGAGATCTGCATCTGTTTCTGCAAGAGCAGCTCCTGATCTTTGAACACGTCAAATGTTGCACTCCAGCCCTCCACCCACACCCTTTAAGAAGTCCACGTTGTTATTTTTAAGCAAGCATCCCCTCCAGCTGTACATAAGCAACACTGTTTCCCAAACAATTGAGGTAATTATAAAAATGAATATCATTTATTATTTTCTTTTATTACTATCACGTCCGAACATTTGCTTTCATACAAAAGTCTGATTTTCAGCACTATGTTTTCCAAGGGCATCCCCTCCGCACCAAGGGAGATAAAGATGTGTTATAGAGATTGTGCAAGAGTTTTTGTTAACCATCTTCAAACCCACAAGAACTTCATGAACACGATTTTGGTACAGAATAACTGCCTGGCGTTTTATAGAAGGAGGAAGGGGCTTTACACATTCTTAGTTCCATTTGATGGTTTGAGTTTTTAAATCGCGTCTAACCCAATTCAAGGGGCGGGTAATAAAATTTAAAAAAAAATTTAAAAGAAAACAGGAGGAACGAAATCATCACATTACTCGATGTTACCCTTCAGCAGTCTGTGGAGGAAATCAGCCCAGGTTGCTTTTCCCGGCTCCCTCCCTCCCTCCCTCCCGGCGGCCGGAGCGGCTCCCGCAGCCCCGCCAGCCCCGGGCGCCGCCGCCCCGTCACAGCCGCGGCTTCCTGAGCAACGTTCTGCTGAGGTCCTTCACCTCCTCGGGGCTGCCCACCCGCTCGTAGCCCAGCAGGGCCATGGGCTGCTGGCAGTACTCCTCCACCTGCTTGATCTGCTGGTAGCTGAGCGCAGTCCTCCAGGCGCTCAGCGCCTGGCTGGCGTTCCGCGCCGACACCACGAACGGCTTGGACGAGTAGCCGGGGCCGCTGGTCATGTTGAGGGCGAACTTCTCCATGTCCGGGCTGACCGCCAGGTTCACGAAGCCGTACACCTGCCGCAGGGTCTTGATGGGCTCCACCACCAGGTCCTCGTAGCGCACGGCCATGTAATTGCCCTGGAGCCAGTCCGGGGGGTGCAGGGCAGTCTGCAGGGTCTTGGCCATGCTGCTGCAGATAACCTCCATGGCACCCAGCGCATGGTAGTCCGAGCCGCCCCCCCCCTCCTTCTTCCCGCCCAGCTTGTGGCCAGCATCAAGGAAGGGCATGCGGTGGATGTGGGGGTCCCGGCTCCTCACCACCTGCAGGCTCTCCCGGATGAGCCCGTGCCGGGACTTGATGCGGGAGCTGGCCACGGCGCGGGGGTCCCGCACCAGGTGGATGACTTTGAGGTCCAGGGTCGGGTCCCGCATGAGCGGGGCGAGAACGGCCAGGTCGAAGACACGTACGCCCTTGATGACCAGCGTGCGGTACTTGTGGCATTCCTCCTGGAAGCGGCTGAGGCGCTGCGGGGGACACTTTTTGCACACCCGGTCGTCCACCATGCCCACCACCTCCTTGCGATAGGCCGGGCAGAGAGGCGAGGAGCAGATGACCTTGTTGGTGGCCGCCCCGAAGATGCCGAGCGTGGTGAGGTTCTTGCCGGAGCCCGCCGTGCTGTAGAGCTGGAAGACGGAGAGGTCGCATCGGTACAGGGAGCTCAGCATGTCGCGGGCCGCCCCTTGCAGCGAGACGGCGTCACCGGGGTACAGCTTCTGCCAGACGTGCCACACCGGCTCGTAGAGGAAAAACACCTCGGGGTTCTGGTTGAAGAGCTCCCCGAAGAAGGACGAGCCCGAGCGCCAGGTGGTGAAGACATAGACCAGCTGCCGCCGGGCGCCCGCCGGGCCGCGGCTCCCGGGCGGCGGCGGCGGGGGCTGGTGGCGGGGGGCGGCCGGGGGCTCCCCGCAGCGCCGCGGCTCCCGCCGCCACTTGTACTCCAGCAGGTTGAGCGCGGCGAGCAGCAGCAGCAGCGCGTAGCCCAGGCACAGCGCCAGCGCCTTCCGCCGGCACACTTTCATGCTGGGCGGCGGCGGGGCCAACTGTTGCTCAGCGCCCCGGCGCCCCGGGGCCCGCGGCGGGCAGCAGGGCGCGCCGCCCCCGGCGCCGTCTCCCGGCCGGCCCCCCGCGCCCGGCCCGCATAGCGCAGCCGCCGCGACGGCCCCGCCGCCGCCGCCCCCGCCCCTGCCCTACTTAGCGGCGGCACGGCCGCCCGCCCGCCCCGCGCTTCTCCGCGCCGCCATCGCCGAGCGGCCGCCGCCGCCGCAGCGCAGGCAGCTCACGGCTCACGGCCGCCGGGCGAGGCGGAACCGCGCTGCTCCGCTCCGCCCCACAGCGCGGGCGGGGGCCGCGCCGCCCCGCCGGAGCGCATCGCTCCCGCCCCGCCCCGCCGCGGCCGGAGAGCTCCGGGGCGGCCGCCGCCACCGAGGGGCGGCCCCGACTGTTGGCGCCCGCCCCGCGATCGCCATTGGCGGCCGCCCGCCCGGCCCCGGCTGCAGCGCTCCGCCCGCACCGATCGGCGCCGGGCCCCGCACCGGCGGGCGCTGGAGGAGCCGCTCTCTGCCGGGCGCTTCCGCCAGCCCTGCCCGGCGGGGGCTCCGCACCGGTACCGCTCGCACAGCCGAGCTGCGCCGGCAACGGCAGAAACGTCAGAGAGGGAGAGCCCTGAAAGGCCTGAGAGCATTCCGGGCCCAGCACCCCCCCCCGCCCTTATTCGGTCTGTGCAGACACTCGGAGTTCTCAAACGTTCTCCTCAACATTTAAAAAAACCCTCACACTGGATCTTCCTGGCAGAGCTCCAGACAAACCCATCCGCCCGCAGTTCTTCACAGTGTTTTATAACCTGTGTTCAGTCACCGGCGGCTCCTTCGGTCGTGGAGCGGCCGGAGCCGCCCCGGCCCCGCTGCTGCCGCCCCCAGTACCCAGCACCCAGCACCCTGCCCGCAACTGGCCGGCGATGGGCCCCGAAATTCCCTCCCCCAGGGGCGAATCAAAACGGGCAGGGCCTTCTCCTGTGTCCCGGAGACACAGCGCTGTTGCGAAGGGCAGCGTTAGCAGTGGTGCAGCTCCAGGCAGCACCGATTAAAGACGACCACATCCCCAAAATGCGCCCGAAAAGGGCACGGAGTGGCGGGTCCCGCGGGGTCAGCGCGTCTGTGGGACACAGGCTTCCGATGGGCTCCCGGCAATGGCTCTTTTGGAATTTTCTCAGCGGTTTCCTCCGCCCCCGACCGGGCTCGCAGCGCTCCGGGGCTGCTCACGAGTTACAGAAGCATTTGGCTGCTCTCTCCCGTCCATTGCTCTCTCTGCCCAGCAGCACTCGCACCGGTGCAGCCTTTCCCACCGAGCACAGACACACACGGGCTCCCCGGGCAGCCGGGAGCCCGGAGCTGCTGGGCGGCTGCCCCTGGCTCACACCAATCCCTCCACAACCGATGACACTGGTGAGATTTTGATGGAACATTTATTAACAGCACGGATCTGACACCACAGCAAAAGCTTTTACACTCAGAAAGCAGATAAAGCACAAATTCACCCGATGTGTGTCTTGCCTGGTAGGACACTACTCGATAAAGGCAAGAAAACAGAACAAGAGGGTGAAAGAGCTAAATGTGTAAGCAATCTTCATACCCCTTATCAAAATATTTCAATACTCCTCCCACAGTTTTTGCAGGGATATTAACAGCCAAGCTCCCTTTCTGGAAAAACCTCTAAGCCCGTTCCAGCCTCAAAGTGAAGGGTAAGATCTGTAGCCGGAGGGATCCTCTCTCCCTGCTTGCTCCTGCGAACCCCGTCAGGGCAGGGTGGCGGCGGGATGGGAGCAGCGAGCTCCCCGGTGTGCGACATCAGTGCCACCCTCGGCCGCTGTCCCGGCTGCGACACGGCCATCAACCCACACACAACCGCTCAGAACCGTCCCACAGGCTGCCAGGGTTTAACCGTCACTGTGACTTTTCATACAGAAG
This sequence comes from Oenanthe melanoleuca, assembly GCF_029582105.1. NCBI lineage: Eukaryota > Metazoa > Chordata > Aves > Passeriformes > Muscicapidae > Oenanthe > Oenanthe melanoleuca. The sequence goes on along the minus strand of NC_079343.1, from coordinate 10,770,043 downwards.
TAATTTGCTAATAGCAGACTTTAAATAACCATTACATATTCAAGAAAAGGTCATCATTTCATCAAAAGTGAGGGGGAAGGGGAAGCCTTTTTTTACCCTACAGTGCTCCAGACTTCCGTCTTTAAAGCCACATTGTGTACAAATTATTTGTATCTAGCTGGCAAAAGAAATGTTTAAATCTGATTTAAATCTGATGAGTTTAAAACAATTGACTTGTAACACTTGAAACACAGTATATGATGAAAAATAATAAACCTCGGGAGCATCTTGTAGCATAAAATTCTTGCAGTTACTTTATTCTTTAGTTCTAATCCATGAGCTCTTCACATAAAATAAGACTTCTGCTTTTTTATATATTTTCATAAAGGTTCACATCAAATATTTATTTGGCTTTCCATGTTCACTATAGATGAAGTGACCATCACCTAGCTAAAGCAGAAATGTTCCTTTTTCATTCTGGAATGGTCTGTAGTAGCATCAATTAGCCTATATTAGATGATGAATGACAACAGCAGTGCTGAGACACTGGAGTTCATAAAGCAATATCTCCCACCACTATTGTTCTGCAGCATTAATGCAATAAAGGACAGAGGCTACAGGGAGCAAAACCAATTCAAAGCAGTGAAAAATCATTACAATACCATGAAGTTCAAATTAATCCCCTCTTTCCATTTCACTTGGTTGAAGAGAGATATGAAATTTTCTGAAAAAACCTACAATGCCACCTCCAGTTCTTACAGCATTTAAAATTTAGCAAGTAACAAATAAAGATAAGCAAACATGAACTGCAGGTATAACATTTGAAATGGTAAAACCAATCAGTAAACCCAAACATGCAAAGCTGTAATTGGGTTCTGCACCTTCCCTGCTGTTACACTGTGGTTACATCTCTCTGAATCAGCCCGTGCAGAAGCACTGACAGCAACGCTGCCTTCATCAAACTGCTCCAACTCATCGAGGAAAACACAAGGCCCAGCAGCTCTTTAATTTGACCTACGTGCTGCTAAACACAATCTTGCTTCTCAAAACTGGAGCCATGTAGGTATTTATGCTGTGCAGGTGGGTCCAATAGCCATGCACAACACAACTGCAATCAGGCACGTTCAGTGCAGCTGCTTTAGCTGATCTTCCCAGAAGTTTCAGGCCTGGTTAGCACTTTGAATAACTCAATATCAACGAATATTGAATAAGTTTATCTGGAAGAGATTTATACAGGCAACTTTCAATTCACAAGTTTGGAGCTTTGATTGGTTGGTTTTTTTAAAATATTTTATACGTCTGTTGCAAAGCATTAGAAACATACATGAAAAAGAAACACAAAAGTATAAAAAATGGTAAGAGTCACAGAAAGTGTGTGAAAGAGGAACATTCTGCAGCTGAACAAAAACAGCTCTTCACAAATATATTAGGTACTTCAGTGTACATTTTCCACCCTCTATTTTACTTAATGTCAATTTATTTTAGGCTCACTCATTTCAGTACACTAGATCACCCATATTAAAGAATAAAAAGTTTCCTTTCTTCAAAAAGCAAAATCCATCATCAAGAAAGTAAAATTCAAAGCCCCAACACTTCTTTCTAGGCCAGCTTTACTTTTGGACAATTACATGTAGTTTCATTTGAGGAGCAGAAGAGAATGCTCCTTTTCCAGTGCAGATTGTTATGCATTACAAAACTCAGACAGAAGTAGGGTGGCTGTATTTACCTCAAACTCTGCAGCCAGCAATGTGTAAAGTGAGGGATAAGTACCTGCAATTAAAATGCCTTGATTTAAAATATAGGGGGAAAATATTTTTTTTCATTCAATTCTTAAATGGTTTATATCACAGTTTAGTATTTTATATTCAGTAACTATGGATATGAATTATACATGTAATATTTAAGCAAGCCAAATCCTGACTAGCTGAATTTCTTCCTCCCTCAAAGTGATACTGCCCCAGTCAGAATTCGGCATATTCAACATGTCATGCAGCAGTGGCAGCTGCTTTCCCTTAAAAAACTTTTTTCTGGTAATGCTGACTCCTTCAGCAGCCATTCCATTAAGTGATAGGTGCTATGATCTGCCTCCTAAAGTATCCGTTTTCTCTTGGATGTTCCTTCTGAACTGTGTGTGCAGAAGCAGCTGGCAGGGACCAAAATTAAAGCAGCCACTCACGAACCAGAAATACAAAGCCAAGTGAACAACCTGTCTGTAACATGCTGTTCCCTTCCACCCCAGTTTCTCTTTCATGTTCACTTTCAGTTGCACAGGTGACATTTTCAATAATCTTAACTTCAATAAATATTTATAAATTTTTGTTTGTGCAGCTGAAGGAATTCCAGAACTTTGCAAATGTCCTGGGGACACTGCAGTGTATATTAGTCTCTATTTGACTTTTATTAAAATTAGAAATCTTTTTTCAGCTGTTGTGTAACTGGTTGAAGTTCTAAAGGAAATTAAGGGATTCTACTTTTATAACCACGTACCTTTAAAACAATGGGCAATGCACTGTTTCACTTCAAAGGCTTCCCAAACCTTCAGCAGGTCACACCTAAGAGCTACCTCAGCCCCACACATTCGGGCATCTCTAAACTCCCTCCAGCTAAATCCATGATCCTGGTTAATGACTGTGCTAGCGCCCTCCATCCTCGGGCTTGGGGTGCCCAGGAGCCCTTCAGCTGCTCAGGGCAGCCCTTTCCTGGATAGCATCCCTGTCCCAGGGGCTGGGTAACATCCCTGTCCCAGGGGCTCTGCCTGCACTGGTGCCAAGCAGGGTCTTCCCACACCTCCTGCTGCACAGTCCCAGGGCTTCACTGCCTCTCCTCTCCCTGAGGGCAGCAGGCAGGAGCCACACAACAACGTTCCCCTGGGTCTAAGCTCTCTGGGGATAGAGCAAAATAGCTACTCCTCATTTGACATGGATTGGACAAGTTTAAATCTCAGGGAAGAGAGCTGCCAATCCTTATCTGAAAATTCAAACACAGAGCTTTGGGCAAAAGAGTGAGAATTCAGTTCTCTGAATGTATTATAAATTACTGGCTAGGAAGGTTCTTGAAATTAATCCATTGCATTTCTTCAAAACTCAAGAGTAACATAAATCATTCAGTAATTACTCTTGAAAATCCCAAGGATTTGAGAAAAAGGGACTCTCTATCTGTAGCATTTTCATATTTCTACCCCACACAACAGTGAAGACTTCCTGCAGGCTGGCATGAAAAATGAGTTTTCACTTGGTGAAATCAGGCTTTATGACAAACTTATCTTCTTTCTTTCTCTCTCCTGTTTTTCTTTTTTTTTTTTTTTTTCTTTTCTAATTTATTCAGTACAGTAATTACCCTGTGCAAAAACAGAGGATGAGAATCTCCAGCCCCTTAGTTCACATAATGGTCAAAATTCAATCCCAGTCTCATGCCTAAAAGTTTATAGCCAATTCTTTTCCAGAATTTGCCCAAGGCAAAATTCTCCATTGAGTTAATCAGCAGACTGTTCTTTTCTCATAGCACAAAGATAAACTGAAATGCCAGGAAAAATAATAAAAAAAAAAAAATCATCAGCAATCCAAGAGATGCAGATTTTGTGAAAATGCCCAGTATCAGCTGCAGTGCAAACCTCTCTACCATAAGTTCAGAAGATTCATCTCTACCCTCCTGAGTTTCTATTTGCAACATGGTCAGTGTTTGCTCTAGCAGGATCTAGCCGGTGAAAACATTTGGCCAAATCATTCCTGAAACACCAGAGCTGTACCTCTTTAGCACGACTCAAAAAAGATAAAAACTGGCTTCTACTCCTGGTGATGGCTTTGGTGATGATTCTGATCACTTGGTAATGATCCTGGAAGTTCAATCCTGGGCACAGGCTGCTCCATCTTCCACAAATTGTATGCATCAATTCCACCCTCCTCTTCCCACGCCAGCTAAATTTTAAAACAAGAACAGTTTGTCATACAGAATTAAGACATTCTGCCAGGTAAAATCTTTATGTGAAGGATTTCTGAGAGCTTTATACAGACCTTATGCTTACCCTTTCTCCTTGCACATCTCTCTACAGGCATAGTTATCATATGCCAGCTCTAATCTCAGACCTAGGTCCAGCCTCAGGAGGCCAAGAAAAATTGAGGAAACACATTCCACACTGCTTGCAGGCAGCCTCTTAACAAGGTCTTGAAGAGTCAAACTGATGGTCTGTATTTAAGGCAAACAGCTACAGCAAGTTCCTCAGTCCACACAAGAATATAAACAGAGCAAGGTCCAGGGATACCAAAACATCCCATGCTTAGGAACTCTGAGCTCTAAGTGGATTCTCAGTAACTGGGGTTTGTAATCTATCCCAAAGGAATACTCTGGGCTCTAGCATCAAGAGTTCATATTCCAGCCTTTCCCATCTTATGGGGGCATCTGAGGTCTCTTTCTTCTTTTTCATCTTTTACAGATCTTGCAGAAACTAAATTATCTTGGAGACATTTGCTCCTCTCAGTTTGAGTGCTGTGTTCAAGTGCTCCTGGAGCAAAGGAGAGAAGGAGAGAGGCCCAGCCTGTATCAGCTCATGGCTGCTAGGGGATGGCCCCAGTTCTGCACGTCCTTCCTGCCCTGCACCTCATCCCATAGGCTGCCCACCCTGTGCCCACTCACCCTTTCCACAAGGAAAGCTGTCAAACAAGGCAGCAGAAAGGACAGAAGAACAAGATGCACAGGGAAGGGTGGAACAGGACCTGCCCCCAAAGTAGCACCGAGGTGTGACACTGGCCCAGCCACTCGAGGTCCCCCTACAGCACCACCCACTCCCTGCCCTCCTGCAAACTGCTGCCCCTGCTAACGAGCTGCTCATCATCTCCCTGTCCAGCAGCAGTCCCAAGGGGGAGTTTCCTTTGCTCAAGAGAGATTTATACAGACAGTACAGAGTGAGCAGCCCACGGATCATTAATGAGTTAGAGGAGCACAGAGGTCGCTGTTGACAGAGGAACAGCAGCCATTAGGGTTGGACAACACAGGCAGAACAGCATGGAGCAGCAGAAGAGCTGGTGAGGCCAAGGAACTGTTCATGCATAACAAGCACAAACATTCCTCTCTTCCAGGTTAAAAAATAAAACCATTTTTGTATATCAGCAAACTGACAATTTTATTGTTGCCATGTCAATTGGAAAATTTTCTGTATAAAATACAAACCCAAAAGCAAGTAAGACAAAAAAGTCCATGTGAAACTATCATTTCCCCTTTAAATAACCACAAACAGAAAACTTTCCAGCTTATGACAGAGTTACACTGTAAAACATCCTAGCACAAGATCAGACATCAGGCAAACAGGACAGGTTCACCTATGAAAGCCAACAGTGTACAGACAGAAGCAGGTGGAGGAATAAACAGTATGCAATTGTTTAAGATTTCTGTATCCTACAGGGGAGATTTGGACAAAATTAAATTAGCATTTTAGTTGTTATCTTTACAAGAGTGGCTTAGAAATTGAGGAGCAGCAGCTCCAGCAGCAGCAAGAACCACCAAAGCACTGGAAGTCTTGCAACAGCACAGGCAGAACTGAGAAATTTTAAAATACTACTATGAGCTGTTTTAATAAAATTACCTCAGCAGCCTTATTCAGAAAACTGATGAAATTTTCAGAATTACAATATCAGGTTTGTATTTTGATAAATCTCATTATACTGAGTAGATTGATACTGAACAGTGCTTGACTTTAAGAAAAGACAACTAAAATTCTCATCTAGGTTTTGCCATTGTTGCTGTCTTCTCCTCTAGAATATTCACCTTAAGTATTCAGGGTAGACCGAGAATAGCTGAGAACCCTCCCACCCCAAACCCCTCACACAGCTGTACAAGGTGCAGCAAGCTACCTATCCAAAACCCACCAAGTTCAGACCTTAGTCCATATGCAGCAATACAGCAATGCTTCACATTTTTATTTATTCAAAGCATTAATTCCAATGAAGCACTGTCAATGTCTGTGGATGAAAACCCCTCAAGCAAGCTGCCTCAAGTGATTAGAGTCAGAACAGATTTACCATTTGTAGCTGATCTGGCTTTTCTCATCCCAAGATTCTGGTTTTTAAGGTGTTCCATGAACTCTTTGCTCTTCTTTGCTCTCATGTCACCAGGACAGATGAACTCATATCAGCAATAGTTGTGGTTCTAAATATACACCATGGGAAATATGGATTTGTTACCCTTGTTCCTAAGTGGAAGCTGGGGGGAGACCACATGCATGTACAGTGTCTGAATAATAACCTGACACTGGCATTCAGAAACCAACTCTTCCTCAAACAGTATTACAAAAAATACATCCAGCTGCTGTGCGGGGAAGTCAAAGTTTAAAAAAGGCATTTCAGATACAAACAGTCCTGTAACACTAGGAAGTTACAGAAGAAGCCTCCTGTTGCAAGGAAGCTCGATGCACCAGGTAGCTTTCTGCAGCAGCACAGGGCCCACAGGCCAGCACTGAGCCTGACCAAGCCTTGTGGAGACTGCCAGGGCCAGGGCTGGCTCAGAGCAGATGCACCTGCAGCTGTGTCCCTGAAGGCCTTGCCCTAAGCATTGGGATGTGCAGGAGTGCAGGGTAGGCTGCACCACAGCTCATCAGAACAGCAGTGTCCAGCACAGATTGAGACACACCACAGACATTCCCTTCCCAGGTCACCCCACTCTGTTCCAGGCTGCATGGGGGCTCTCAGCCAGGCTAGAACCGGGCTACACTCAGTTTCTCTGCTTTGGGCAAGCCTAACCCTGAAGCATGACCATTTTCCTCTGGTTCCCCTAAGGCAGGGCAGGAGAGGAGCCTGTTACCCACTCGTGTCCCTGCACTCTCCCAAAGTGAAGAGCCGGATGCTCGCACACCGAGGGGTCTCAGAGGATAATGGGCTCCTCTTCCTCTACAACCACAGAAACCATCGGGGACACAGGACCACACCACCTCAGGACAGCACTTTATTTCACAATGATTCATCTGAATGCTACTTCCTGAATCCCAGATCAGTTATTTACATTACCCATTCAGCACTTCACCCAAAAGGCTGCAGAAACACAAGTCACATAGTAATGGCACATGGAGACTGTGCCTTGTCACTGTAACGTGACCTAAAGAATAATTAAATTCATAAGCAGCCCAATTCTAAGTCTCCAATAATACTTTGCATCTTTTACAAAATATTTGTTACCAGATGCCACCCCCTTCCTGCTTTTCTTTGTGGAAAGGCTAAGCTATAAACAAAAGCATCAAGGCAGGAGGAAATTAAGATGAAGCAGGATCAAAGTATACTTTTTTTCTACAGGGCAAAAAAGCCAGGCAATTCAGTAAAGGATACAGATTCTTAATTGCTCTTAAGAGACTATTGGGTAAGAACAGCTGTTTTAGAGCCCAGGACACAAAGCAAAGAACAAGAGGTATGACAATTGTATTTAGAGAACAGACACTGTAAAAGGTATTGCATAATAGAGCAGTTACAAAATAAACCCTAATGGGTGTGCTCCTTTAGCTCTCTTGCTACTTGGCTTAAGCTTTCTATAATCACTGATGAGAATTTTATAAAAGCTGAAATGAAAATTAATTATTGAAAAGTACCTGAAATGCTAAGTGATTTTCTACCCTGAGGGTTTTTAGCTATTAAATGAAATATACAATTGATTCTGCAGATAAAATATTCCTGTGGCAAAGCATCTTTAGTCCCACTTGACCCAGAACACTGACATTTATCACTCCTCCATTTATAAACAGCTACAAGATAAAAGTAATGAAGAAATTAATTGGATCTGAAGTGATCATCTTCCCACTGCATAGTTAGGACTCTCCCTGTCTCCAATTGATTTTAGTACCTATGTTTATCTCTAGAAAGCCTCATCTGGTCTGTGCCAGGTATGAATACACAGCATTTAAGAAAAAAATAAATTGGTTTATAATATTTAGCAACCAAAATCTCTGCTGAATCCTATCCTGAAACACCTTATGTTACAGGCAGAAAAAAATACAAAAAAATAAACTCTGCATATTTCTAAAACAGATTCTTTATAATGCATTATAAACAGATAAAAGGTGTATTCTTTTTTCATTATCAATGCATCTATTTAATACTCATTCTAAGAAAGTCTTTACACTATGCACGCATTCTTCATATTTTCAGTGTTCCAGATCACTTCAGAGTTCATATTAGCAAAGCGAATTCCCCACTTAATTCTCACATTTCCAACAATTTACATAATCTTATAACAGTGTCTCTCGTCAGGAAAAAAAGAGAAAATATATTTTTTGGACCTTTTAGATCCTACTTCTGGAAATGCAGCCAGTGAGGCTATTTACACATCCAAAGGTTTTCCCCAACACATTTACAAATCTCTAACTGTGTGAAGCCTGTAGATATACCAGTGTACCAGCAGTGTAACAGCAGGCCATCATCCAGCACTCTGTACCTGCAGCTAAGCTTTGACTTTTACAAACAGTTCACAAGAGGCCAGATCCCTTTTGATTTGATATTTTTATTACAATCTCCCCGCACTTCCACGTATAAACACGGAACCCTCCCCATTTCTCATCCCTCCCCCCCTCCCACTCACAGAAAGGTTGCATGGTAAGGTGATGCAATTTAAAGCCACATCAATGCCTAACACACAGAACAGGTTTGGAGAAGTGAAAGCCTAACACACACACAAAAAAAAGTTAAACAGCCTCTTGAATCAAAAATATTAATAAATATGTAATAAAATTTAATTTTTCTCATCTTGAAGAATTTTCACAACCAGTGAATACATTCAGTAAAATAATGCAAAAGCTGTCATTTTGCAGTAGAAATCAGTTTTAGAAAACAAGAGTGTACTGAAGGCTGTAATTATTGTATCTATATGTAAGAAACCACAGAGCCTCAGGCTTGCTGTCCTTTAGTGCTCCCCATGTGTGCCACAAAGATGGCTTGTTAGTGAGAGACATCCCACATACGCTCCACACAAACCCCCAGAGGATGTGCCTTAGCAGAGGCCCTTTTAAAAAATGAACAAAAACATTACTGTGGTGTTACAAATATTCCCTGCGATTCAAATGGAGACATAGGAAGCAAAGATTTACCTGTAAAGCTTATCAGGGTAGGTACCAGACTGTTCAACTCTTCTTACAGTAACATCTCACAGCAGGAAAGAAACCCCATCCACTGGATTCAGAAGGTGCCTTTATCTGGACAGTCAAAGCAGTGAGAACAGGAACAGAGCCACACTGCACTGAACCATCCAGCACCATAGTCTGTCTGAAATACACAGTACTTCCAAACAAACTCTGCACTCCCTTAGGGATCTGATCACCAGTGCGGCAAGAAAACAACATCTTCATTTTCTGTTCAGATTTTATTTGAAATCTAATTCAAATTGTCAAAGCTACAAAAAGGGGAACATTTGGGTTATTTCTGCTATGTCACAACATTCTAAAAACAAAATATCACTACTGCCAGCAGATCAGTTACACACATTTCTGATGAAACTTCTAAACACAAAAATGTTTCTTTTGGGAAATAGTCACAATGAAGATATTTTGTACAATATAAAACAATGACAGGTCTACAGATGCTGATACTCATGAGTATACACGTGCATTCACAAAAAAAAAAAATCAGGAATGCTTTTTTGTTTTTAAACAGACTGTTCAGGCACAAAAACAAAACTGCATTTCCAGTAAGTGACAGCATCATAAAAAATATTAACAATGTCAGTGTTTGCTTTTCTTTGATTTCTTGTGAGATCTGTGAGGAGAACGGGACTGAGACCTGGATTTTTTCCCTGACTTTTTAGGGGATCTGGATCGTGATCTTCTTGATCTTTTGGGTGTCCTGGAGCCAGATGGCGACCTGCAAAAAAGAAAAAGGAAAAAAAACAGTTTTATGTCAAATACTAATAGATAAAAGCACCTCTTCCTGAAGTTATTTATATTCATTTACTGAGCCAAATGAGGTAGAAAATATTTCCCTAATAAGGAAAGTAACAGGATGATATCTTGCTTCTGACAAAAAGGCCATTTTTGCATTATAAGGTTTTGAGAGTACTTTGAGCTTAACTTCAGTGCTTAGAACCCACATGAAAAACAACACACACTCATGTCCTTAAACCCACATCAGGAATTCACAGTCCTTCACATGAACCTCAACCAGCTTGGCTTTTGTATGAATTGCAGCCTATGTTCATACAGAAATGAAAAACTATGTTCAATTGTGTTACAGTGAAATACTTTTGATTCTCATCAAGCATATTCAGATTGTGATGCAACCCCTCAGAAAAAGAAGGGACACTGAATAAATCCACTGTTATCTAATCCACACCTAATATATTGATCTAATATAATGAAAACTGAATGAACATCATATTAACTCTAAAAAAAAATCTCAACTACTTTCCTACTTTTGAAATTCTTATTCATATAAGCACAAGAATACAGTAGTTTTGTGCTATGATTTTTTCAACATCATCAAAGGAGCTCTCCTCCGCCTGACAGAGGAATTTTGTATCAGTAAGATATTTTATACCTCTAAAAGAAGAGGAAGGTGAACTTTCAAGTTTCAAGTTACAGCAGTATTAGCAGATTAATAAAAATTCACCTCAAGTTTAACATTAACTAAAGACAAATATTTGTGTCAGAGTGTAGGTTAGGAAATAACAAGTTTGGAAGTAAAACCCCATAAGCAGTATCCAATGTTTTTCCCTTTACAAAATGAATTATGGGAGTGAGGAGCTTCATGTAAGCTAATCATCAGTGAAAGGCAGCATGGTCACTGTAATTTGAGAGATTCTGTAGAAGGGCTAGAGCAATTTTAGGACTACAGAAGACTCATCCTTTGAAAATAAAAAGCTAAGAAAGCAGCAAGTTGCTCTAGTTTAAAGCAACATTTCTCAAAATTACCAGTAAATAGGTAAAAAAAAACTACAGCAGAGCAGTCTGGAGCTATCAGGGCAGGAGGCTGCGTGCACTTCAAACCCCAGTGCCCAAAGGTATTAATGAGGAGTGTGCACTACAGAGTACTGTAAAAGTACCTGAGTACCAAACATGCTCTGCTGAAACACGCCCCAAACCCCAGCCAAACACATCTAAGCATCCTAAAACAGAGAAGATACCAGCTCACCTTTTGCCTTTTTTACTGACATCTCTGGGAGAGTCTTTGTGTGAGGAGCGGGAGCGGGAGCTCTCCTTGTGGGAGCGCTCGGAGCGCTCGGATTTGGGCGAGGGCGACTTGGCTCGGCGGCTGCCGCTGCTGCGGGACGGGCTGGGGGAAGCGCTGTGCCGCCTTTTCCTGCCACGGCAGCACACGGGGAGGAGAACACACTGTCAGAACACCTGTGCCTTTCTGCAGGCAACTGCTCTAGCCTATTGCATCTCAGTTACTTCCAAGAAATTAGGATATTGTAGGCTTTTTATTATTAAAACAAAAAATCAAGTTTAATGTATGCAACAGATTTTCTCTGCTTGAAAAAAATTACGGCCTGTGAGTCATTTTGTAGTGTAAAAACATTCTGTCACAGCTCCCTGGAAAGCAAGTCCTTTTACCACTGCTACACTTAGAACCACGGCAGAGTTTGGCTAGGCAAGCATTAGAAGATCAGTGTCCAATCAGCTACCCCAGACGCAGTTGTTAAAGGATCTGTTGTAAGAGATGAGTATCATTGAAACCAGTGCACATCACCGGTCTGTCCTCAGGACAGTTTTCTAACTGAGGCACTGCAGGCAATTCACTGCTACAAGACAGTTAACCCCATTTGCAGCTGGTAATCCTTTTAGCATGCTTCCCCAGGGCATAAATGAGCCAAAGGCCAACTCTGCTCAAAGGGAAGCAGTACCTCACTTGGGGCAGGGTAAAAAGGACAACTTTTAACACTCTGGAGCATGTGTTACTAGCCAAAGCATGGGTTTTGTTTGTTTTTTGGTTTTGCTTGGTGGTTTGGTGTTTTTCTTTTAAAATCAGATGTATGATACAAGGTAATTTCAAGGCTGCCATTGCCTACAAAGACACTGTGAGGGCTTTCCTCCCACCACTTCAGTCCAAGGAGGGCCATACCTCTCTTTTCGTGTTGGTGTACATTCCTCTTTTTCCTTCTTATCTTTGGACCTGGTCTCAGATTTTTCCTTGTCCTTTTTGTCTCTGTCCCGTTCTCTTTCCATCTCCTTTTCTTTTTCCTAGATTATTAGAAGCATCATGATTTCAGATAAAGGCTGAATAATTATTAGAGGCAATCAAGCTAATGACAAACAGCATAAAAGCAGTGAGCATTGATGGAACACAGCACATGATCTAAACTACAGCTCACACCCTCCCAGCTCTTCAGCCCTTTGCTTCTGCTTGGGACACAGCACAAACATTTACTGTAACACAGACTAACAAAAACATGACAGATATCACCCTGTGTGAGAAAATCTGAGTATCTTAACTGGAAATGAACAGTCATCAATATTACAAATTTCAGGGAAATACTACAGCTGTAATAAATTTTCTAAACTAAATTAAACATGGAAGAATACCAGGAACCTCTTTCTACTTTAAACATGTGTATTCATCCTCATTAATCCAGACTGAAAATTGATACACTATCATAACTAGAAGCTATCTAAAGACAAAACAAAAATACAAACAACATTCTGCAATAACATCTACTCTGTCAAAAACAAACAACTATACTCCATTTCTAGGTATCAACAGGACCATTTTGAAAGAAAATATATACCCTGAGCACACAGAATCTGCCTGTTAAATAGAAAATTAACTGTATAAAAATAAACCTCATCAGCAGATCTGAACCCAGAGATCAGATACTGTGGTTTTTAGTACTGATCATTCGTAAAAAAACATTCCAATTCCATGGCAAAAAATAAACAGATATTCCCGGCATACCCCATAAGGAAGATAAAGAAGGGGTGATTTAGCTAAATGGAAGAAAGGGGAGATAGTGGAAATAAGAAAAACAGTAGAGGGAGGGGAGGTAATGTAAGTGCAGGAAATACCAGGACATTTATCCTCATCTAGTCTCACGTTCTTTTTACAGGGAAGACTCAGCAGTAAAACCTGCGAGTGGTCCCTTATCCTTACACCTATTCTTACAAACTGCTCTTAGGTATCTCTAAAATCACTGCATTCTCAAGATGTGCCAGGTTTATTTGACAGCATAACTACGTATTTCATCCTGATAAATAAGTAGTATTTTAAATAACTTTAAATTTCTAGTCTCTAAACAATATACAATGCTGCTGGGAAATTCCTCTTGGAAAGCTTATGTTAAGTTTGATAAAAAAGAATGACCAGCCACCAATGGGAAATGTAATGAGGATCAGTATTATATTACTGTTGCAAAAAAAAACTTTATTTTGGCATTAAAGCAAAAGATGAAATTATTCCCTTAACAACAGAGTTACTATTGTTTTAAAGAATGGTTATAAATATCATTAAATATTTACTTCTTTCTTGAAAATGAAAAGAGACAATTATTAAAAATCAAAAATATTGTGAGCTGGTTAAACTAATTCAACACAAGCCATCTAAAATTTTATCAGGACTGTTATTATCAATTTCTGTTTATTTAAGCTACTGTCTCTCTAAGCATTCTGTGCGTTCTGTACAAATAATTTCTTTTACAGAAAATACCAAGAAAATGGAAAGTTTTACAAATTTAGAAAGAAAATTATAAAAGCCTTATAAAGTCTTAACTGCAAACATCAACCTCCAATGTGTACATCTCCTTCAGGAATGTCTTCTAAAAATGGTCATGGTACAGAATTAGTCACTTTTGGGTGAATGAATGAGCTGGAATTATTGAGGAAACTTTAGACATCAGAGAATCAGAAACATATACACTGCTTAAAACTATTTTCTCCCTTCCTTGGGAAGCCTTTAGCACAACAGATCAATTACTAAAAGCAAAAATGAGAAGTCTGATAAACATCTTCAGTTGAGAGCTGTCCCTTTGCTTTCCCACAGCTAACAGTCTGCTTCATGCAGTAGATCCAGGACTGGTCTCTAAGGTTTCTATACACGCTATGACACCCAGCTGTACAGTGGGACACAAGACAGGATTTGGATTAAAAAAGGAGATTGTATGCATTCTGCAGAAAGCACTTGGACTTAAGACATGCAGTTTGACATTACAGTAGTATTTTTAACAAGGACCATGTGTTGTTATGTTTAAAGCCACCTTATACTCAATAAACCCAATAAAAGCCTATCACAGAATCAGAGGCAAACATAAAGGACAGTTCTTACCCTCTGGAGCAGCTTGTCTCTATAGTGTTCAACCTGTTCCTGAAAACTCTGGCCTGGCTTCTTGGGTCTTTTCCCAGACTCCAACTCATCCTGAAACTTCATCACCTTAAGCTGTGAAAATAATACTGACCATTAGATTATGTGACTAACTACTATGCAGTTAGGCAGGTGGCTGAAAATGAAATTTCCATGATATATAATGTGTTCTTTGTTCCTTCTATACAAGCTTGTGCACAGAGATACTAAATTTATTTAAACTGGATCAAAGTAACAAAACCACACACTCATCTGCAGGCACCTGCAGTTGTTTACAGACGTAGTGAGAACTAAAAATAGAGGGAATTTTTTTCTGTTATTCTACTAAATTCTGTTCCCATCATTAGTACACTGCAACCTTGTATTTCTTGGGTCATTATCTGTTTTTTTTCTTTCAAAATTACATAATTTACTGCAGGTGTCAATATATTCTTTCAACTTCTCTTGCCTACTTCAAAGTTTCCTTTGGAAACTGCTTTTTTTTCCATTTAACTCTGAGTGTTAAAATCAAATGACTGACATAATTAGGACATAAAACAATGCACCTCCTCTTCAGGGTTGTTTGCACAGAGTGGTTGATTTGAAAGAACTGATTTTTACTAACATAATACTTTTTCATGTGCTAACAAGCTTAGCAACCAACTTCAGTACACAAGTGCTGCTAAATGTAATGCAGAATTTGCTGCAGTATCCCCGACAGAATCAAAGTTAAGCAAATGTCAGAATTTCTCCATGTGTTGGTTTGTTTTGTGGGTTTTTTGGGGGGTTTGTGTTTGTTGTTTTGGGGTTTTTTTTTTGTCTAGAGGAACTAAAATATTCTCCAAGATGATTCACATCATGAAACTTCACTCTCATCTCTTATCGTTTGTCAATTCTTTATTCCTAGTGACATGTACACATGTCCTTGTACAAAAAACTGTTTTTTGGAGAAGGTGTCTTTTTTTGGGGAAGGAGAGAAGACCCTAGTAATATTCAGGTTTTATTTGTCAGCCCTCTTCCAAATGTTCATGCTCTGACCCTTCTGTTCCAATACCAACATTCTAAATATGAGCAGATTTTTTCAGTGTTCAAACCTTTATTTTTAGCTAACAAAGTTGTTCTCTGTTTAAAAATGTTTAATTCTTCCACACTGAAAACACACAAAGAAAAAGCCTTTGCAACTGTGCCCATTTTAATTATCTGAAAGGATTCTTATTCTCCAGGTCCTCAATTCCCTAATATGAAGCAGTCACAAAATCAAACTCTACAGGTTTTTCCTTCCCTCTCAAACATCCAGCAGACTGGATCTAATCAGCCCTTCCAATTACTGACAGAAAGGAAAGGTATCACAAAAACAAACTAATCACAAGTATGTTAAGAAACATAAAACACAAGCAAGGATAGCTCTCTTTTGAACAAGATCCCTTTTCCCTTCAGTTACAGAACTTATGCCAACACTACGTTTTTCATTTTAGTTTCAAATATAAAGGAACGACTTGTTTTGGGGGAAAAATAAAATACATTTTTTAAAAAGCACTGTTATCTCATACTACAGTAAATTTCTGTCAGCTCTTCTGCTTTCCTCCATCACTTACAGAGCCTGCTCTATGTGCAGTTGAGCATTTTTTCTGACAATTCAGCCAATGGAAAGCTGTCATCATCATTTGTCACATTCCACCTTCTATAAAGGCATGTTTTTCTTCCTCCACTTTAAAAGCAGAGTTTCAAAGGCAGAAATACACTTTGGAACCATATACTCAGTACCACTGTGTACCACCTGTTCTGCTAAGAAATCAGGATAGAATTCCCTACCACCACATAAATTCCAAGGTCAGCAGCTGCTCAGCACCTTCAGTACCAAAGAGGAGGAATACAGAGGAGGCTTAGCTGATCCAGGAAGCCTCTTGGGCTGTCATGGCATAAATATGCCCATAAGACTTTGCTTTCCCAACTAAATAACCCATATAATTTAAAAAAACAAAACAAAACAAAACAAAAATAAAACAAAAAAATCCCAATCAACAAAAGTCCACAAAAACTCTCCATCCTCATGTGTTCCTTCCCATTTTTAGCCAACAAAGTTTGACAGTCTCTGTTTAACCATACTTTGAAAGCAAGGAAGCCTAAATCCATAACCCAAAGTAACCTGAGATGAAAATAAACTAGGAATCCAAACAACAGGCTTCATCTGATTTAGTAAGCTAAATGGATGCAAAAAAATGCTGACATGCATGGCATACAACCCATCAGCAGGAAGTTTAAAATGGCAAGAGGAATTATTTGCATGTATCTTCTCCAGAAACTGTGGGTGGAGTGGGAGGCTGAAGCTGGTCATTAGCAGGTGTCTTGAAAGAGCAAATAGAAAAGGCTACACTGTGATAACATCTCACTCCCCAGACTCCAGGTATGGCAGGATTATGGGGTTTCCTGAGACAGCTGTGGTCTTTTACAGACCACCCATAGATGGATTTCTCCTCCACGCAATTGCTGTATCTCCCTTTGAACCCATGCAAACTGACCCCTTTTAAAAGACGCTGTGGGCAGAGGAAATGAGTACACCCCTAGGAAAGGTAACCAAGTGTTAAAAAGTGCTGAGATGGTATCAACAGCTCACTACTGAAAGACCAGGCTCTTCCATCCACTTCTGCACTCCAGGCACAGGCTCACAGGGTCAGGATGTTTCCTCACCCAGCAGAGGTGAGCAGCTAATCATGTCAGTTCATCGTACACCTTCATGTACAGAGGCTTTTGCTGTTTGCTCTTATCTATCACCACTGTAATTGCATTTTATAATAAAGTTCCAAAGGCCACAAAAGAATTCTCTAATAAATTTGACCACTCAGAATTACTATTTGAACTCAGATGCTTGGTTATGTCCCTTCACCGTTTCACTGCTCATTGTACACTGGTCACAGTGAATACTCTGCTCATGATCCCTCCACGCAGAGTCCGGGATGCTCATATTCCTGTCACAGAGTTCAAGGTACTCCTAGGAGAAAAAGATCCTTAATACTTAGGTTTACATCTGCTTAAGCACTTAACTGATTAATTTTGTAAGCATATCATTTTGTAAACCTGCACTGAGAATGAACTAATATATCCTCATTGCATGGGTTATTCTTTACCCATTCTTGTTACAGACAAGAACTAGTAACACTGTTCATTTTCAGGAACAAATGCTTCAGTGCAAAAACACTTTTTCACAAGAGGTTACTCCACAGATACACAGCCTCTGAACTTAAAGTGGTCACATTCAAACATAACTAATTTGAGAGAAATTAGCTGCGTGCTACATATTAGGATGAACTAAGAAGCTAATCACCACAGACATGAAGAAAGGAATTTCTGTCTGGTAAGTAATGTAAGCACTCTGATGTAGACCGATTAGAGAACAGACATCCAAACAAACCAAAGTGTTTTGGTTTTCTTTAGAACAGTTTTGCCCCAGCAATGGCTGTCCCAAGTCCTACATTTTGCCAGAAGCAAAGCAAAATATTTCTTTGAAAGCCTGATTTTTCCAGCAAGTCTATGAGTAGTGGAATTTCTGCAGCTACAATATTATCAACAACAGATGACAGATACACTGATGTGCACATGTGAAACATCTCTTCTGCCATAGAGCCCTCTGGCATGCTCCATCACACTCACAGGTTGCCAAGTGTCTTAAGCAATTCCTTGCTTTTGGCTTTGTGTAAAACAGAAAGAGAGTCAAAGATTTAAAACAGACCAGAATCTTCTGAGTACTCATCACCTTCAAAGAAACAACTGCTATAAACAGCAAAACTACTGGTTAAGCAAAAGCCAATTTGTCTCATCTGTTGTTATTATTAAGCCACAATCAGACATTTAATAGGGTCTCTTTATGCCATTTTGCAGTAGCCTCAAATGTGCCAGCTACAGAAACCTCCAGAGACTGCACAAACCAAAGGGTTATATTTTGTTCTAGCGATGATTACAGATAGCTTGTATGACCTGATAAACAAATACTCAAACGTTGAGTATTCTGCACACTAAGCACCCTAATCCAGAGAAAGAAGAAATGAAAACTGTATGGAACTTCTTGCCAAAGGTAACCACCAGCTGTCCTTTGTGGCATTCAGGAAAATCTCTTTGGCTCTTGGAAGAAAAATTAATTGGACTTTTAATACCATGAAGGGGTAGGGAGGTACTGACAGAGCACAGCTACAGGATGGTGTTACAAGATCCAACCCTGCCCCTCCTGCAGCTGCAGGTATCAGCAGAAAGGCTCAGCAGGAACCCTCCATTGGTCTCTTACCTCAGTCCAACTCTGCTTTGAGGTCTCAGGTGGCCAACACAAAAGTGAGTAAAGCCAGCTACTAAAAAGGACTAAAATCCTGTTTAACCCTTTTGGAAGCACCAATACATCTGGATTTGTGATGAGCCTGCCTCTTGCTGCAGATGAAGCTTGTGCTGTGCTTTTTTGTTTGGAGTAGGATTATCAAAATTTGTGCAGCAAGGTGGAGGCAAAAGTAAAATACCCTAGAGAAAGGTCCAAAGAGGACTATGCTGCTTCATTTTGTCTGTGAGTTTATCCACACTCTAAGGGAATATGCTTAATGAACAATTTAAATAATAAAATTCTCATTTTTCTACCACTTCATAGCACTAAGGTCTCTTTACAAAGAGGAATATACCTTTTTTTTAGATGTCCCAGAGGGGAAGAAAGACACACAAAGCACCATAAAGACCACTCTGAAATACAATATAAAACAAAGTGCCAGTCTTTCCACACTTATCAAAAAAGTTAAGAAATCACTGTTATTCAGTGTTATAGAAAAGGCTCTGCTCCTGCTAAGTTCTGGAAAGAATTCACACTTCAGAAGGATTAACAGGGGCATGAGGGAAGCAAACAAAATGTTACTAACTTGCCTCCTCTGATGGCATCAGTCTGATGGCTGAGGCCAAAGTTTGTTTCTTTCTTCACCTTCTCCTTCCAGCTAACAAGCTTAATTTACTAATTGTGCCAAGAGAAAGAATTGTTGCTTCATTAATGAATTTCCAAAAAATGCATGAAAGCGTTTTTCAGCTTCCCTGGCAATCACTGTGTAGACTGCATAGCCAGAGCATTAGACTTCACCAATTTTTTTGCCAAATATTTTACACAACATTTTTTAGAGTGCATATTAGATGGCATAATTGTTAAAGCTGGTAATTGGTTGTTGTTTTTTTCCTCAGCTCCTTTCCTCAAATTTAATAGTGGATGTGGGTTTTGGCAGGGATTGGGTACATACTAAGAAGAAACCATGAGTGTGAATGCTTTGAAGTAGCACAAGGAGTACTTTCCTGCCAATGACAAACTTGAGAAAAATCTTAAGTACTCCTACACAGTGTCTGAAATGTTCTCAAAAGAAAAAAAGTTTTTTCCTTTTCTGGCAATTCCAAAAGTCTGAAACCAAAACGGTAATTTACTTACCAAAAAGAATAAAATGCAAACACACACTTGAAAAACTCAAATATTTGCCACTTAAAACTTTTACTGACAGAATACATCGATGAAAGAACTTAAAACACTTGTGCAGTGTAAAACTGACAATGGTTAAAGCAAATCACTGCCTAATCTGCCTCCACAACTGCCAAGATAAAATCTAAAAACACATACTCAGTCTGAAAGGAGCTCTTTCCATAACTGCTACAATCAGTATTACAGCAACATGAAAATTAGTTTCACTTGTGCTTTCATTAGTCTAACATCATGTATTTTCTACAAAAATGCTGCCACCATGAGTCAGGTCAGACATAAATCCCATTCAGCTTCTCACATGCAGAATTTATTCACTTAATATGGCTGTATATCATGAACTTTCAAACTGCTATGCAAAAAGAGATTACTAAGTGCTTTGTTAGAGTCTATTAATTTCAATAAAGTCTGAATAGTTAAAAGGAGGCATATTGAAGAGAAACAACATATGTGACGTTTTAAAGTAGTATTGGCTGAACATCTTAGAAGAATATTACTGGGCTTTGCTAATGTCTGATTTTAGCTAACTAGCACAGCACAGCACAAACAGCTAAGCAGCCACAATTCCACCTTCAAAACATTATCTAGGTTATAACCTCTCATTTGGAGATGCTACAAATGCAATAAGCATTTAGCAACTTCTTAATATAATTTTAATGCACTGAACAGAAGCTACAAGAAATTTGGTATTCAATGTCCCCTGGGTTTGAATACTGAACACAAGCCAGGAAGTCATATACAATTTTAAATCTGATTTTACATGGCAGTGTATGTCAGAAAGGCTTCACTGTTAAACAAAGCTTGTGTTAAATTCCAGTTCTAGTTACCTTCTCAGTCAAGCACAAGCTCAGAAGCCAGAACAAAGCCGTAACAATCTCTGCTAATCAAACTTAACAGCTACACTAACACCTGTACTTGGAGAAAGGAGAGAAAACCAGGGAGCCCTATGAACTGCACACAGAGATTCAATTAAAATACCTCCAATTCCACAACTATGTGGGTTAGCTGTATCTACTTCTTTGCTTGATGGCTGAGACAGTGAAAAGAGACACTGTTAAGTGCAATAAAATACAGACACTTCAAAGAAAGGAACAGAGAAAACAAAATAGGCAGAGGACTAAGACCATGTTCATAAATTAATCCCAAGAGGGGAGAAAAGTGTAAGGGCACCTAAAGCTACATTGGCACTGAACACTGAAAAGGAAGACTCATTCTCAACATGCAATATGCCCTGACTCTGTTTTTCATTTTTTCTTCCATTATTTTAAATGTCAAAACCAGGCAAGGAAAGGATGTGAACAAATAAAACCTATACAAAAATACACCAGATTACAACAAATACCCACTATATAGTATGACTGTAATTATTTCAGTAAAAATAACTCCCAATCATATGTAGAGCTCAGGGTGGGCTGAGGACTGCAAAAGTACAGAAGTGTGGCACAAAACACCCTGTACTCACCTCTATCTCTCGGAGTTTGGCACGCTTTTCTTCACTCATTTCTGAATATTTGACTGATGACTTGGATTCAGGCATTTCCTCTTTAATAGGATTGGAATACATGTGTTGCTCTTCTGATTTAGAACTCTGCGTGTCTTCTTCATCTTCACTTTCTTCTTCTTGACTTTACAGAAAACATACAGAATTAACTAAGATGTCACAGATATCTTAAGTATATATGAAATGTACTATTTCTCTTAGTTTCTATGATTAGTTACTAGTTTTGAAATCTGTTAAGTTAGATTATGTAAGCCTGCAGCTGCAAATTAGTCTCCATCTGTGAGATTGATCTTTCTCATTTAATTAAACTTAGTTTTTATTACTTACACAATTCACACTTTTCATAGAAACAGAGTGCAGAAGAATTCATGAAATTCACAGTCATCAAATACATATCAAGCTCAGCTACAAAAGGAAACCCACTCTCTCAACACAACCTCAAAGTGCTGTAATGGTGCTTTTCAGGGATATTAGGTTTAATAGAACAATATTTACTACTTTTGCTTTTTGGGAGATAAACCTGAGAGACAGCAGATACCCAAAATAATATTCCCAGGCTGGCCACTAGAGTGCTGCAGGACTCCATCCAATGCAGGAAGTATTTACAGCATTAATTAACATGCTCTCAGCTGCCTGAAGAACAAAGTAAAAGACAACTCAAAACCAACTTCTGCTGGCATGGAGTCTATCAGCATCCAGTGAAATACCTTGGAACATGACTCATTGTGCTTGTCTTGGCAGCAGAAGGCTGGTTTACATTCATTCATACATACCTGATAGCAAGATTTCCATACCAGTACCTAAATTCTTACTATTTGTCGCTGAATTGTCAAATCAGCATAAATTCAAAGATTATAGTTAACAACTCTACCAAAAGATGTAATTTATCCTGCTAGAAAAAAAATCATGGGGGCTGAAAGCATGCTGCACTAAAATCTTGAGTCTGCTCCATCTTCTTATTTTCCTACTTCCAAAATTTCTATTTTGTTCTGTTTATGTAATAACATATCTATCTTATAAGGAGTTCCAACTACACTCAACCTTAAATACATAAAATAAGTATGTTTTCGTTAGAATGAAAAAGAATTTACTTTTGAATTTCCTCCTCCTCAGATTCTTCATGTTGGTCAAAAAGCTCCCACTTAGAAGTAGTAACAGCTAGAAGAGACAGCAGGATAATTTTAACAAAAAAAGCTACCACTTAATCTGAAAATTAGCACTTGCAAAATAATTATAGCAAGATATATAAGGTATACATGGTATATAATATGAATTACAATGTGGTAAAATTTACCAGCATCTAGCATTTAATACAGACTTTCTGTTTCACTGAAATATTCAAACAAGCCCATTATCAGAATATTTATTATTCACAGAGCTATTCACTCACATTGCATATACCACATTGCATTAAGTCCTTCAAAAGCAGACAAGTATTTGTCAGTCTATAAAATATCATCTTTCAAACCAAGATTTAAAAAGACTGCCATAGCCACATACACAGATATTTTTTTTCTTTTCAGTATTTATTCTTAATAAACTGGAAATTACTTTTAAAGGTTGATAGGTTATTGAAGTAGAATAACCATAATGGAATAGACTCTTTTCCTTTTTGGTTAAAAATTTAGTGAAGTTACAACAGAAAATCCTACTATGTTGCAACATGAATCCTATTAGCATTTTAGCATAGATCATAATCATTACATAAGTGACAGTATGCTTTCAGTTTACCTCAGAAAAGATACTTTCAGAACTAACCTTGAGCTTCCAGTTCCGATTCATCCACTGCTTCCCACTTTGAAGGGGCAACTTTAAATATAGGCTCATTCTTTTTTGAGTCTTCAGTTGTATCCACTGGTGAAGAAAGAGACACAGAAAAATAACTTACAAAGCTCTTCAGAAGTTCAAACCAAAAAGTACTAAGGTTACAGTCAGAATTAAACAATGGAACAAATTATACAATTTTAGTATTTGCAAAGTAAAGAAACCAGGGTTTAGATCCTGATGTGTAACATCAGAATACACCTCCTGTGTTTCTGAAGCAATTACTATCTCAAGACAGTAGAGCATAATGAAATTAATCTACATTTTACAAAGCTACATGCCAGATCAATTCTAGGCTGCATTTCTAACAACTACACAGGAAGAAAAGATCAACAACTGAAGATTCAATTTGAAAGTTGAAACACTTCGTACAAGGAACTCCATCAAGATCATCATCCAGCGATTTAATTGGGACTCCATCCAGATCATCAATAGGAGCAGCATCAATAGGAATTCCATCCACATCTTCTAGTGGAGCACCATCGAGCTCTTCCTCAATGGGAGCACCATCGAGATCATCCGGTACTTCCTGAAAGCAAATAATATGTCATCATTTCAAGTGCAAATCTACATTGCTTTTCTTTACCTCTCTGATTATCAAATAATTTCTTTTAAATAAGCACTTTCATAAATACCAAAACGTCCAAAAAAAATCTACTTCAACAATTTTTGCTAACAAGTATAGCTAGATATATATAGTATATATAGTATAGATATATATAGAGGAAATTACACAACAATATCTTCCTACAAAAACCTATAGGCAAGAACTTGGAATTTGTCCACAATGTACTGGAAGCTTTCCAATACCTATATTTAAAAGAAGAGCTATTAAGTTGAGGTTTAGCTCAAAATAAGTCAATTACAGTCAGATAAATCATACTTCCTTGGTATGAAAGTTTCCCCAAGACCATTGAAATGAACAACTGACAAAAATGGACTATTTAGCAGGTACACCAAATAAAGGAACACATGAATTATAAATAAGCTGTATATCCTAAATTGTTAGGTACAGGCACTGTCCTTTATACATGTGTGTTCACCCCGCTCTTCCACCCTGAGAAATCAGCTTTAGATAAATTAGATAAATTATACTGCAGGCCTCCCTCCCACTGCTCTGAAAGGCATCTTTCCACACACAGTTACAATGCCAGAAACTCCACTCAGAATTCAGAGACAGGTACTACAGAGTATTTCCAGCACAAAAAAAATATCTGTCCTTCTGTACTAGTCTTTGCTCTAAAACACTTTCACAATATAACCCCACTACAGCACCTAATCCACAAGCAAGAATCACATGAACAGTATAAATAGTATTTGGTTTTAAAAATACATTACACCTTCATTTAGCAGCAAGGACTTGGAAGAAAGAAAGGTTTATTCACTGTAAAAGAGAGAGCAAAATAATCTTTGCCAGCCCTACTTTATATTAATACATTTTTTCCCTGCTGTCTGCAAGCATCACTCCTGAGGTCACTCACCTCTGTTTCTTTATCTTCCATGATATTTACAAGTCCCAAGAAAATATTCTGCAGTTTGATCAGAAATGGTTCTGGATAGATTGCCCAATCTTCCCATGCTCGGAAGCATGTCATCACCCGTTGCTAGAAGTAAGAGGAAAAAATAGATGCTAAAACAGTTGTACTGAGAAAATTCATGTGATGGGAAATAGACCATAGAGAATTACTACTGTAGACAACTATTCTTAAGCAGTTCCATAGTGAAGTATATTACAATAATACCAAGCTGGGCAAGCCTATAATTTTTCAAAAATATGAATACAGGAACTACATTTCAAGAAATCTCACTTGGGTTTCATTTTCCCTTTAAATTCCTGTTACATTATTCATTTTGGCTATTGCCAGTTCTATCCTTATAGTAAATTTCATTCTGCCCCAATGTTTGAAGCAGGTGCCTCTACCAAATCTAAGAGAAAATATCTGTTTGTAAAATAAAATAACTAAAAATAGCATTGGCTTATACATATTATTGAACTGAAACTGTGTTCCTACTTTCATTTTGTTCAGCATGGAGAAGGCTCTGGGGAGACCTTAGAACCCCTTCCATCACCCAAAGGGGCTAAAAGAAAGCTGGAGAAGAATTTCTTACAAGGGCAGGTAGTGACAGGACAAAGGGGAGATGGCTTTAAACAGAAAGAGGGCTGGTTTAGATTAGAATTATCAATAAATTCTTCAGTGTGAACAGGTTGCCCAGAGAAGCTGTGGCAGCCCCACTTCTGGAAGTGTTCAAGACCAGAGTGGATGGAGTTCTGAGCAACCTGGCTCAGTGAAAGGTGTCTCTGCCCATGATAGGGGGTTGGAACAGATGATCTTTAAAGTCCCTTCCAAACCAAGTAATTTTATAATTTTTCGTTATAAAAAGCATATTTGAAAAGATGTGTTTCAGTTCAAGTTTGACACACTCAATGTAACTGAAGATGTAGATATACTAAAAAAATATGCCTCTCTTTATCATATAATTTTAAAAAGTTTTAAAAAAGCAGGTAACAAAAATTGATTCTCATCTAGACCAATTGAGAGCAGAAGGAGGACAACCAGGATGAAGATCTTAATACAGACAAACTAACTACTCTGTAAGTTTGCATTTAAAGATTCTGACTGAAAAATAAAAAGAAGAAAGTGCAGAGGCATCATGGAAACAGAAGGAAAAGGGTTGAGCATGAGAAGCAGAGAGCACTTGACCTCAAAAATCACTCTCAAGTACCCATGGTCAGACTGCTTATCAGAACTCTAAAATAAAGCCTGACACAAAAAACCATTTAGAAGTAACTTTATGCTGTTCTGCCCAGCAGCTTCTTTCTCACACTGAGCACTTCCACACAAGTTCACTTCTGAAATTGAAATACAGGTGACCCAAGAACAGTAAGAAAGTTAGAAGGCCTCATCTGCAAATCAAGTAATAGACAGATATCCTCTCAACTCCACAACTGTACATCTACTGGTACACTTCAGCTGGCAGATGCTCATTTCCTTCCTTAATTTCAAGGCTATCCTTGCAAAAGAGAAAACTTTTTAAAAATTATTCTTTTTAAAGCCTAAATAGAGACCTTGATGTTTAAGCCATTTATCATAGTATGTAATCTCTTGTGCAGGAACATCTATTTATGTGACTTCTATGTCATGTAAATAACAATAAAATACATACCTTGAAATTTTCAGACTGTAAATGGCCTTGTATTGTACGGTAAGTAGCATTGAGATCAGAGAATATCTGACATAATTTTGTTTCAAAACTAGAATTAAACATATACATTTCTTTAGTTAAACTTCGTAATATATGTTTTCTGGACATACATAATTCATGAAAATACCTGGGACACAGGACTCAAAAGCACAAGGTTCTGATCCTTATAGTAGCCATGAACTGAACTATAAAGCAAATATGATTACTATATATTCAATCACCTTGGACAACAACAGAACTGTGAAGGGACATCTTCACATCTGCTGCAGTCTCTTTATACACCCTGGAAAGATTGGAGGACGATAAAAGGAGTTTTACAACCTTAAATAGAATGGAAGAATTGTCTCAAAATTCAATCTGTATTTTAAAAAAATTCTTAGTCATACTTGTATTCTAATTTATTCAATGAAGCCCTCAATGAAAGCACAGCGAGCAACGGCCGTCCAGCTTCCCTTGAGCTTCTCACAATGTGCAAAAAATAAACCAGCACAACACAGACACATTGCAACAAGAAACATCAATTGTAATCACTAGTTTTGTAACATGCTGAGTATTTCCCACCATGCTGCCCTAATATTAGAGAAACTCCAGGAACTAGAAACAAACATTTAATGTGACAAAGATACTGTCCCTTGAACATTTTTCCCAAATCCTGCTCAGCACCTTAGAAATAAAGAACATAATATCCCCTTATACCTTATCCAAAGTTTATGGAAAATTACACCCCACCACCTTTCAATAAAGATAAATCTGGTTCAAAAATTTACTTCTTTGTTTGAACTATCTGCTATACCATATCTTGATTATCTACAGGCTCTCTCTGTCAAGAGACACATGAGGAATTCTCACCTTTATGGAGTTCCATGCAAGTGGTCCCTTGCACAGGGCACATAGATTTTTTTGCATTACCAACATGCTACACCTAACACATTTTTATGCAAACAGATATAAATACCATCAGTCTGTAACAGCAGTAGCACAGAAAAATCTGAATTTCCTACAACCACATTTATCCAGAAACGTACATACAGAGATGAATATAAGAGAGTTTTTTTAACTGCCAATCACCTAAAATATTATACTTACAATTTTCTATAGTAGGAAGCATTGGCAACTTTTGCTGAAGAGTTGTATAACACATCCGACACTAGATACAATCTTGCGATCTACAATAAAAAAATGACCAAATTAAGATAACTCCAATTTAAATTCTCCTGAAAATAAAGGCATTTTCACAGAAAGAATACAAGACAGTTTAAACTGCCTGGAAGTATACCTAATTATAATTAAGTGTAGCACAAATATATTATTAAAAAACATGTTAAGAAGCAATTAGCCCCCTGTTACGCTATAGGGTACTAACTACATATTATCACAACATTACAAAGGAGAATCATGGCATTCCCGTTTTACTTGCCTAATTTGAACAGATCATTTCATTGTTTTTAATTTCACAGTAAGGCAGAATATTATTTACAAGCAGCTTCAGAAAGAATAAAAAATATGTAACAAAATTCCACAGGAATTCAAGTCCACATTTTAGTACAAAACTTCAACACTACCTGTAACTTATGAGATGCTTGTAAATTACATGCACGTGCTGCTAAGTGAGCTCTTCCCCCAAAACACAATATTATAAAAAATCTCCACACCTTCTTAGGAAGAGGAGTCTTGAGGATGGACAGTGACTCTGTAATGCAGTCCACAATTTCCTCAGCAGCTTCCGCATTATTTAGACAGAAAACCATTGCATCACCAATGTCGTTCTTCCGAGGTGTTAATCCACGCAGAATTTCCTCTAGTTTGTCCCTCTGTCTAAAATACCAGGAATTTTAACACTTTCAATATGAAATAAAAAGTACTTTTGCAAATTTCCATTTAACAACGGTTTTTCATTTTTCCATCTTCAGGAGAAAAGCAATTTTCAATATTTTTACATTCTTTCACCTGAGTTCTTTCAGTGGTTCAGTAATTTATGTGTCTATATTACAAAAAGTGCAAAAAAGTCTCACTCAAGTCTTGATTACACACAGAGATCAAGGAAAAATAGCTGAGAAATACCTAATTAAGTACATCAGTATCTCTAATAAAGTAATTATCTTTCCGGATTTAGTTTAGGCCTAAACCAAATGGGTAAATCTAAAGCACGCAAGCAATTTCTGCTACAGAATAAGAAACACTAGATTCAGAAAGCTAGTAAATAAACCGCTACTTCACATCTTCCCTGACCTCCATATGCACCAAACATCTTTAAAATAATCTCTTTTTGAGCCTTTCCAAAAGAAGGTTGAGAAACAAACTGTGTATTAAAACCTACAGAGTGGTAACTACGATGAGAAGAATGAAACAAGCAAAAAAATTCCACGTGTTAATAACACATTTGTAACAGCAGCAAAACTAGGAAAAGCAGGTCTCTATTTGCACTACCACAGTCATCCCCAGTACACTGACACTTCACAGCAAAGAACTCTGTTGATCTCTGTCTTCCTGTTTATTAACAACTGCTCCCAATTTTAATTTCTGATGAACAGCATCAGTAAGTTTAAGATTACAGCAACAGTTAGTTCATGAGGTCATAAAAATGTTGAGAAAGATGCTACCTATCCTCAGCTACAGAAAGCAGGAGAAAATGGGGAAAAACTCCCATCTTCCTAATGCCTTTCAAATTAAGGGTTAATAACAAATGGAAAGGCTCAGTGATGACAAATCTAACCAAATCAAGAACATATTTAGCAACAAGTATGATCAGAAGCACTGAGATGAAGAGACCCTTACTCAGACACTATGACAAGTATGACAGCATAGGGGATGATACATTACAAGTACAAGATGTACATTACAAGTACAAAAACACAATGGGCAATCCCAGGGAAAACAGCTATCAAGGCAGCACCATCAATAAGTGGTGTTACATACTCTTCCTTAAGTGCACCCTTCTTGTTCGGTTCCTCCACAAACGCCTCTGTTTCTTGCTCTTCTGACATCCCATGCAAGTATGGATTCAATGGTGGTGGCCTCCAGAAGGATCCATTTTTGAACATACGGAAATCTTCTGTCCTCCACTTGGTTGGAGCATCCCCCTACAAAAAAAAAAATCACAAGTATTTTTACTTTGGTGTTATTTTACTTCAGTATGCTTGAAGCTATGAATTATCACCAAAATTCTACTTGCCTGAAGAATTGAATAAAGCTTCCATCTATAGTACACATGGGCTGGAGTCTGGTTTTCAAATAAAAACCTAAACCAAAGAGCAAAGAAAAGACACAAAGCATATTACAAATCTTGAAATAACACAAATTTAAAGGAAGCAATAAAAAAAAAAAAAGAACAACCAAACCCAGTTCAGAATCCCACCTCAGCTACAGAGTGAGCACAAGGAGCTAAAATCATGTACATCCACAGCACAGACAGACAGAACATGTTCAACTGCTCCACACACTCATACACACGCACACATCCAATCTGCAGAGAGAAGAGATCCCCAAAGGAACAGCACTGCTCAGAACTCAAGAGCAGAACAAACAGGGTCAGAAAGAACAACTGTGCAACCTCACAGCAAAGCAGAAGAATCACCAGTGCAAAGAGTCACTACAGGAGCAACGGCAGCCTCAGCACAAGTGATGTAGGAGCTTGCAGTTGCACAGTGAAGTGACTCATCAAATACTGAATGACTGGTTTTCCACTAGTAAACTGTCTGGCAGAAGACTGGCAACATTTGATGGAGGATGTGGGGGACAAGCAGCCCATTTTTAATGGCCAGGATATTTGACCTGCATTATTGTCTTACTTTGCATAGAAAAATCCTAATGAAGCACTTCAAACTTACTGCAAATAAAACACTGCTAAAAGGTCATTTATCACTTCCCTGAAAACCTTGTTTCAGAGACTGCATTTCATAAGAAATTTGGAAACTGGTCCTTTTTCATTCCATTAATGACAAGTGCTGGAAATCTCAAAACTTCCCTATGTCAGCTGAAGTTTAATTCTATTTTAATTGACATAAAAGTAAAATTACTCACAGCTCTTGCTAAAGGTTAGAAACTAGGCTCCAGAATGAGTGCACTTCACTATGAATTTGTCTGTTTGGGGAAGGAGGGGGATTTTTTTCTGTTTTTAAAATATATGCTACTGCTTCCACTGATCGTGAATCCTTCAGAAGAGTATGTGTTAAATTTTATTTGAATATATAGAAATATATTACATTGTGTGTGTGCATACTGTTTTACTTACTTATATGTACATATTAGTAACAACGGGAATAAAAATGTGCTCTTCCTTATAAAATAGTACAGCCATAGGTGCAATTTGTAAAGTTTACATTTGCACATAAAGATATATACAGGAAAAGTCAGTCTTATTATTATTTCAAGAATCCAGAATATGAACAACAATGAAAATAGCTGGTGTTATTTGCAAGTGAAGCAATGTAATAAGCACCTGAACATTGGGTTGTTGATTTCTCGGTTCATTATCATGGCTTCGAACATGGGCCCTTCCCGAACCACAAACTCTATCATTCGATGTATCAAAGCGAGCAAATTCCTACAACAACAACACAGTTAAAGAAAAATTGATTCAGACCTAACACTATATAAAACTACACTCCACCTAAGATACTACAACTGTGCAGGAGATTATTTTGCTGTATTGTTAAGAAATCTGCATAAAAGATAAGGCAACATGGAACATATTATAGCTTTGCATCACAGACACGGGCATTCTAAAAATCAAACCATGCCTAGCAGTAGTGGAGTTGGTATTTAAGAGACCTCCTTCCTGAATTTCCATGGCTTAATCTACAACCATGTCTTGCTTAGCAGAAGTCTAGTACACAAATATGGGCACCTGAACACCCAAGTACAACTGGCTATTAAAAACTAAGCCTTCATCTACATTGTCTAGAAGTAAGACTGAAATTCTACAGGGGAACAAATGGCTGAATATTTTGCTCAAAATAAAACCACACATACTTCTGAATATTCAATAGAATCTGAATTCAGCTTTCAAACTACTCAAGTATGAAAGGAAAAGCAAATAGCCTTCTTGATGCCAAACAGGGCAATGTATTTATTAAATTTATATCACCTCTTTTTGGTCAAGACTCAACTACTGGCATAGAACAAAACTGTCCATCCTTTTGTGTCATACCATCCCATGTTCCCTCCCTCATACACCCGAGAGAACTAAATCACAATTAAAAAAAAAAAAAAACCTGTATCACTTCATCCAGCACTACATCCTGAGACAGGCAAGAAGTGCATGTGAAGTGCACATTTTTCAATGCAGAGTCACTTCTAAGCATGCTAACAGGAGACAGTAATAAAAGCTTTATCAAAAATAGTGAT
This sequence comes from Oenanthe melanoleuca, assembly GCF_029582105.1. Taxonomy (NCBI): domain Eukaryota; kingdom Metazoa; phylum Chordata; class Aves; order Passeriformes; family Muscicapidae; genus Oenanthe; species Oenanthe melanoleuca. The sequence goes on along the minus strand of NC_079343.1, from coordinate 10,738,482 downwards.
AGCCAGTTTCCATCACTTTGGGGTTTTATGGAAATAAGTTCTTGAATTTTTAAAATAGATTAGCTACATATAGCAAAAGCTTCACAGCACGTGTCCTTTGAATGTGATGCAAGCCAAAAAAAATACAGATTTTTACATTTTTTATTTCTTTTCTTAGATGCAACAAATGGATATTGGTTCTTTAAATGTAATTCATTAGATTTCTGTATAGCACTTTTTTAACAACCGAAATTCCATAATTGTAAAGTTGCAGAATTTTCTATTACTTCTTAACAATGAAGAAGTAATAGAAACAAGGTGACTATTTTCTACCATGAGTATTCCAAGTTCTGCCAGATATAATGCACTATATATAAAAAAAATCAACTTAAAAACATAGCAATAGAAACCTATCCCTGCCATCTGCAAGTGTTCTTTTAAACCCTCTAGCACTGAATCTATATTTGCCTCAAATATTACATAAATAAAATCAAACAGTTACCAGTTCAATTTTCCTGTCTGCTTTTTATAATCCCAGAAACATTGCAAAGAGGACATAGCTTCAACTGTTCTGTAGCCATTTTATTTACAGCAGTATTCTGAAAGTCTAAACAGCCAGACTCTTCTTGTTATATGAACTGTATTTGAAAACATCAGCAAGAAAGAAAGCTACAATTAGCTTTCAAGCCTCTGAGCTATTACAGAATTCTTTTATTTTAAAGCAAATCCAGTGTGATCACTTCTGGCTTCCTGCAAATCATCATTGGCTTTCATCAAATTTTTCTTTCATGAAGTAAAATCAAGTTGTGTAAGAGTAGCTTATGCTTGAACAAGAACATCTGCTTCATGAAGATCTATGATGTATGAAAATAGATTCAGCTCATGCCGTATCTGAAAGAGGTTGTTACAGGCACTTTGATATGTAAGATGTGACTACTTGGAAGTGAATTTCTCAGAAAAAAAACAACTGATTGTACATACTCAATGTTTGTTTGCTGTTTAC